>NC_139323.1:42065144-42077644 GCF_056507025.1 Lutjanus erythropterus | reverse complement strand
ACACCCACACACACACACACACACACACACCTCCTGCAGTGTGTTTGACAGCAGTGTGGTCTGTCTGTCACACACTGATGAACACTGTCATCCTGGAAACCCTGCAGGGGGTTAACTGTCACACACACACACACACACACACACACACACACACACACACACACACACACACACATCCCCTCTTCACCAGTCTAACCCTGATATTTGAATCTGTGTGTGTTTTAGTGTGTGTCTGTGTGTGTGTGTTTTTATGTGCTCCTAGCAAGGTGACCTGTCACAGTAAATCAGTGTGCACACACACACACACGCACACATACACACACACACACACCTGCTGAATTTGGCTGACACACTTTCATTGTGAACAGAGCAGCAGAGACTGGAGCATCCCTCCAGCTCTGTGTGTGTGTGTGTGTGTGTGTGTGTGTGTGTGTGTGTGTGTGTGTGTGTGTGTGTGTGTGTGTGTGTGTGTGTGTGTGTGCGTGTGTGTGTGCGTGCGTAGCTTCCAGGCTGTTCTCTACCAGAAGCTTCCTGATCAACCTGCAGCTGCTGTTTGATCAAATGTTTCTGTGTGGAGACTCAGAGGAAACACCGACGTTTCAAACGTTACAAATGAAAAATAAAAATCAGCTGCATCATCACTTCACTCAGCTGTGAACTGAACCTCGTTAGATAAAGATGATGACATCATAACAAACAATCAGGGCTCAACAATAAAGACTTCCCACTGGCCCCAGGGCAAGTAAATCTGCCATCTTATTTGCCTGATTGTACAAGCTGTAAAAATTAATTGAAATATTTTGATAATAAATAATAAAGTAATTTTTCATGCTAAATGGCAGAAAATGCTGTTTGATCACAAATTCATGCAAATTCAACCAATCCCTGTGAATTCTGCACAACCGTGCAATTTTGTCCAAACTCTGCAATTTTTCTGCAAATTTGACCAATCACCATAACTTCCTGTGGGTTCAACCAATCACAGCAGTCGCCTGCGCAAATGTCATAGATGTTCATCAATGTTTTATTAATAATTTTTTTGTGCTTATATTGTTTTATTTTGACACAGGCCCTGAAAAGAACACAAGATTTATCAGTGTTACTGGAATTCATCGACGCTCTGTGTGCATTTTAAAATCAAAAAGATTTGGTTTCTTTGTGGAATAAACCCTGAGTGCACTTCTTCATTTACAAATAAAACAGATTTCGTTTGAATTTGCAACTTTTTTTTTTTGCAGTTCTCACTTAGTCCCACAGTTTTATTTCCAAAAAATGTCTGAAAACATCGTAGCATGCTTTGGCATTTTTTAGAATGGTTTTTCATACATTTGTTGGTGATGGATGTGTATGTGTGCAGTATCTGCTCACAGCCACATCACAACATGATGATAATGTGACTGTGATGGATCATCTCTCTGCAGCAGATATCAACTCCCTGCAAGTTGATTTTCACAGAAATGAAGTAAAACCAACAGAAATGAAACTGATAAATAAAACCTGACAGAGGATTTGATCAGACGTTCAGAGGATTCAGTGTTTAATAAAAGAGACGAAAATGTGTCATTGTCTGTTCTGAACGGGGTATGATGAACCTTCAGACCCGTGTATTCTGTTTTTAGAGCTGGTTCTAGGGTTAAATCCAGAGTCAGGTTTAGTAAAAATGAGATTAAGGTGGACGAGGATTAGAGGAAGACTGTCCTCACAAGTGCGGCGATTCAAATGTGTGTGTCAGTGTGTATCGAATGATGTCTCTGCATGGAGGAACAAGGTGAGAGCAAGGTGAGACACGTTTATTAGATTCACTTATCTCTGACACAAACACACACTGAAGGACACACTCACAGATAAATACACAGCAGACGCTGTTTGTTTGTTGGAGGTCATCAGCAGAGAAACGCTTCTGTTTCTGGAGTTCAGTTATTTTTGGACACGTTCTATTTTTGATTCACTGAATTTCAGAGAGTATTTTATTTTTAGCTGCATGAGCCGCAGCGTTTGTCTCCGGGGACGATGATGATGTTAGTCAGTCCACACTGAAGTATCTCAACACCTCAGTGACGGAGTGTGATGACTGTGGTTTGTGTGGCTCCTGCTCCCTGCAGGATGAAGTGAAATAACTTTGTTGATCCTCAGATTTATTTTTAGCCCCATTATCAGGTCAACATTTCAGGTCTCTGCAGTTTAAGTCGAGCTCCTGCTGCTACAGTTAGGAGGTGAAACAGAAAAGTAAAATACCACGACGGGCCCAGAAATCCAGCAGGTCACTTTACTGATCGAACCACGTGGTTAAAGAGAATCAAACAGATCTTATTTTCCAGAGCTGATGATTGTGAAGGACTGAACCTTCATGCTTCTTATTTCTGTTAAGAGTTCCACATGGACGGGGGTTCTCCCACAGCTCAGCTGGTGGAGCGTTCGCCCCACGTACTGAGGCTGATGGTCCTCTGCAGCGGTCGCTGGTTCGACGTGAACCATTTTCTGCATGTCATTCTCTGTCTCTGCTCCCTTTCCTGTCATATCTTCAGCTGTTCTTATCAAAATAAAGACAAAAGCCCAAAAAATAATCTTTAAAAAGAACCGATCGGCCACCTTAGAGAACATGACAAGAACGTGTTGATTAAATCAGATCATGAAGGCTGAACTTCACCTGCAGCAGCTGAGGAACATCTACAGACAGACAGAGAGACAGACAGACAGACAGACAGACAGACAGACAGACAGACAGAGAGACAGACAGACTGACAGATGGACAGACAGACTGACAGATGGACAGACAGACGGACAGACGGACAGAGAGACAGACAGACAGACAGACAGACAGACAGACAGCTGCAGTTTCTGATTCAATATTTACTTTGGGGGATTAAATGTGACTCACAGTCTGCAGTGTGTTTGAGCTGCTAATGTAACCAGCTGTAAAGGTAATGTGTGTCCTGGAGGAACAGAGCTCACCTGTGTGTGTGTGTGTGTGTGTGTGTGTGTGTGTGTGTGTGTGTGTGTGTGTGTGTGTGTGTGTGTGTGATGGAGTCATCTCCTCTCCTGTCAGCAGGACTGAAGCCTGAACTCAAGTGGAAAAGCTGCTGGAAATAAAACAACAGCAGCACAAACCTCCTCCTCTTTCTCTTCCTCCTGTTTCTCTTCCTCTTCCTGCTCCTCCTCTTCCTCTTTCTTTTTCTCTTCCTCCTCCTCCTCCTCCTCATCCTCTTCCTCATGCTCTTCCTCTACCTCTTCCTCTTCCTCCTCCTCCTCCTCTTCCTCCTCCTCTTCCTCCTCCTCCTCCTCCTCATGCTCTTCCTCCTCCTCCTCCTCCTCCTCCTCTTCCTCCTCCTCCTCCATCAGCGATCCCTCTGAAACAGAGATCGACTGACTCCCTGCTGTAGTTTGGTGTCTGTTCCTGGAGTCTCGTCTATTAATGAATAAATAGAATCATAAAATATCCAGATAATTCAGTGAGGAGAGCAGGTTTATTAAAAACCTTCACTGCATCAAACTGAATAAACAAAGGATTTTAATAAATATGTGCTTTAAAGTTTCTTGCATGTCAAACTGATTGATCAGTCTGTTTTTCTATTTAAACTCACAGTTCAGATTATCTGAATTTGGTCTGTATGAAGTTAATATCTGAACTAACCCTTTAAAAGTGGCAGTGGCAGACCAACAACTCCTGTGTTCTGTGAGATAAAACTACTGTTTTTGTCAGTGGAGTTTGGTTTGCTGGGAATCAGTACAGTAAATCTTGAAGCAGAGTGTGGGTCGCGGCCCCCTGGTGGGCCGTGAAGGTACTGCAGCTGGACCGTGAGAGGTCGTTAAAAATAAAGTTTTTAATTTACTTTAGTGACTAAGTTTGAAATTACCAGGAAACATTTACAATATAATACTAATATTTTAAAAAGTAATCAAAACTAATAAAACAAAACCAGAGATTCAAATTACATGTTATTTTTTATTTATCTGACCTTTTTTATCAGGTGTTACACCATATTTCAACCCCTCCAGGACATGACAGGCCTTTTTTGGGACTGTTGAATGAAGAAGTGCACCAGCGAGATATTTCACAAAGAAGCTGAATGTTTTTGGAGCTCAAACTCAGTCAAAACAGGAGAAAATATAAAAAATAAAAGCGCACAGAACATTTTCAGTTTCACGTTTTCACGTTTTCAGTATCTGTGACAAAAATTAAAAAAATATGAATGCAAAAAATACAGAATAATAAAAGAAAACACTGAATCGGTTCATTCAGACGTTCATGTGTGACGTGTGCAGGGGACTGCTGTGATTGGTGGAACAGAACGGTATGGAAGCAATGATGATTGGTCATTTGTCAATTTGTGGGAAAATTGCTGAATTTGGACAAAATTTCAAAGAATCCACAGTGATAAGTAAATATGAATACAAACAATAATAATAACTAAACACTAATACACACACTAACTGCAGAATATTAACAATATCTAAAAATCAAACTGAAAAAAGTGAAGTATTTTAGTAACCTGGAAATGAGTGATATCTGGATTATATAATGTGGTTTCCCATCAGAAAAGTCTGTCTGACAGAAAGGTGATGCAAATATTCTAAATATGATCTGAACTGTCACTTTAAGGTGTTTTACAGTTTGGAGTTTGAGAGCAGAAACTCTCAGTGATCAGATTTTGCTGTGACTTGATTGTGAGGAAAGATTAAACTGTTTTTCTTGAGTCTATTCAGTAAAAAAAGAAAGAAATAAAACAAAGAAAGCAGAAATTAAAAATGCTGGATGGAGAGCTGAACAGCAGACTGTGTTTCCCTCCGTCAGTGTGTATGAAGCAGCGCTGCAGCAGCTCGTGGAGGTCACTGCAATGCAACAGTAGCTTCGCCTGCTGCTGCTGCTGCTGTGCACACACACACACACACACACACACACACACACACACACACACACACACACACACACACACACACACACACACACACACACTCCCAGAGGAGGTGGCATTAATCTACTCCCTCCTGCCTGCACTGGTCCAGTTAGCAACAACAGACTGAAGCAGCAGAGGAACAGAAACAGGAGCAGCTCCAGTGTTTCCAGTTTAACATCAGCAGCATCAGGACTGCAGCTCTCTGTGTGTTATCAGTCAGTCAGTCAGTCAGTCAGTCAGTCAGTCAGCTGTGCCTCGCCTGAAGCAGCCAGACGCCTCACTGGTACCTTATCTGGTCACCAGTGCAGCACAGAGATGATTTTAAAGGGACGAGTCGCGCCAGAATCAAATGGACATATTTCTTCTCTTTCATGTCGTGTTATTCATCCGTCCAGACAGAAACATATATCATGAAACTAGACTCTCAGCTCAAAATACATTTGAAGGATTTCTCTCCAGAAATAATGACCTGATCACTCAAGATAATCCACACAGTTTTAGAAAGGAACTACTTTCTTTCTACTCTCTTCAAATGACATCCATCAGCTGAATCACCACACAGAAGGAAGCTAGCATCCTCAGCTAGCTGACTAGCATTAGTGGAAAGAGAAAATCTGTACTCAAGCACAAAACTGTTACATGTTAAAATATTACTCAAGTAAAAGTACAAAGTATTCACCTCAACAAACTACTCAGAGTATTAGTTACTCTTTGTGTTATCAGTAGCAGAGGGATTTAATTTGTTTTTTAAAATAGATTTTCTTTGTTTTCCTGAACTGACAGTTGGAAATGTTAGTAATCAAAAAATCATTAATAATTTAAAAGATACAAAACATTTCTGTTTTTTTTCTCATTTTCATTTTTTTTATTCTGTTTTGTTTTGCCATTTTTTTTTTCTCATTTAAAGTTTGAGTTTTGATGTCAGTTTCTAGATTAGTGATCAAATATCTATGAATAGTTAAGTTTTTAGTGGTGATTAATTGATTAATGATTAATCATTAATATCTTTACTCCAAACCTGCTGCTGCAGTGTTTAGTGTTTTGTCTTTGTTTTCATTGGCCTGTTGATGATCAGATCAATTGATTGGCTACAAACATGCAGATGAAAGGTTTGGATATTAATTCAAATTGTACTCAGTATTTAACTATGATTTTAAAAGTAACTAAGTAGATTACAAGGTGTAATGCAGACTATGAGTACATATATAAGTAAAAGTGCAGACTTGAAAATCTACTCATAAAAATACAAGTATCCAAAAAACTACTTAATGACATTACTTGAGTATTTGTAATTAGTTACTCGTCCCCCTGCTGACCAGCCTGCGTGAAGAAAAACTGAACCATCTTTTCCATCATGAAAATCCTTCAGTGTCGTTCTTTGTTCTTCTTTCAATGAAGAAAAATTCTCTCCAGTTCTGATGTACCTGATGATGCAGCAGCATCCATGCTGAGGTTTTTAGGAGCTGCCATTGTTGTTTTTGAACAAATCCTCAGTACTCGCTGCGTCACACTCAGTGTTAAACCTTAAACACCTGTAGCTGCCAGCAGCTCCTCACACGAGGCCGACGGGTCAGAACCATCGAGGTTCAGCTCAAAGCCTGACGCCCTGCAAGATGGATTCTCATGTGATGTGGTGACCTCATCGTCATCGTCAGCTTACATACAGGTCAAGACTGGCGTTCAGCAGGGATGTCTCCTAACACCGACCAGAACATGAAGATCACCACAACAAGAAGAAGAACTGCACACTGTGGACACAAACTGCTGACCTAGATTTTACTGACGACCTGGCCCCCGTGTCACGCAACTACAACCAGATGCAACAGGAGACAGCTGAGGACAAACAGGAAGAAGATCGACACCTCTACCGACAACCCAGTCGTAGTTGGTGGTGAGCCAATCAGAGAGTGAACAATATCTGGAAGGAACAACGAATGTGTGTATCTTCAATTTCACTGTCAAATTCATCCTTCTCTTCAGATCAGAGATGTGGAGAGTGACAAAAAAAGACGTTAAGGATAATCCAGACCCACACCACAGAGCATCAACAGCTGTTTGAAGAGCATTTTCACGATCAGGTGGCCGAACAAAATCTAAAATATGGAACTGTGGCAGAGAGGGAGCCAGGAGCCAGTAGAGGAACAGATCCTGAGGCTTACGTGGGGATGGATCGGCCACACCTTGAAGAAACCAACACCGAGTCCTGACCTGGAAAACTCAAGAGGCAAGGAACCAGAAGGAGAGAGGCAGAAAGGGCGTCCCAGAGCCGTGTCAGATGGAGAGGTGTCGTCGATGGCCAAGGTTTCGTTGGGAGTGAAGCACCTGAGTCAACTTCTGATTCAGTCCTCTAGCAACCATTGGGGACAACAGGAGGAAGTCAAGAGACTCCAGTTTCTGACCAAGAGACAACATTGGATTCTTTTAATCACAAACAAGATTGTTTCCGAACCTTAACCAACTATTTCTACTGTCACCATGACAACAAAGCTTCCCTCAGCTGAACTAAGTGCTTATTTTAACCCAAACCATGATGTGTCCCTAAACTCAACCAGAACATGAAACTGATTCATTTCTCTACAGTACGTCTGTAACTGTTTTGACAGACACAGATGAAGTCTGTCGTCCTCCTGATGGAGGCTTCAGATCAGGAAACTCTTCTATGTGTCGCTTCAGAAAGCACAGACGAACGCTAGAACGCTTTGTTATTTAATTCGGAGAACTTGCTAAAACTTGAGAACACTTTTGGATTCTCTTGTGGCTGCAGAGAAAAGGCTCTGGGCGTCTTTGGTCAGAAAACGGACAGATGAGTGTGTATAATAACCTGATGATCAGTGTTTGAAGGATTCCTGTGTGTTGGAGGGCAGAGATTCTGCAGTGCTGCTTGTTTTTTTTTTTTTACAGGTTCTTCACAATCTCACATCACCACAAACCAGCCAATCATTTTCACAGCATGTACTTTATGGAGCATTTTCACAGCAGACATGTTGGCAGGAAAAGCACAGGTGGAACAAATTTCATTAACGATGGCTCAGTTCCATCAGGTGTCCCAGTGAGGCAGCGTGCACAGCACCAGGAGTCTGGAATTTCCTCACCTAAATGGGATGCAGGCGATTTTAATGTCATCAGTTCCACCTCTGCTTTTCCTGCTATGACGAGTCAACATGTCTGCTGGGAAAAAGCTCTGTAATGTGACAATGATTGGCTGGATTGGAGGGATGTGAGGATGTGAAGCTCCTGTGGAAAAACACAAAGAATCCTGCAGCACATCTGCCTACAAACACAGTAAACTGAGACTGATGACACATTAAAGTTGTTAAATTGATTCAGATTTCTGTCCTGGGAACCAGATGAATGCGTGATGCTCATGTTTCATTTCTTCCATCAACCCTCCTGTCCACCAGATGTTGTTTGACAAGAACATGGACTCACATTCTTGTCATATACAATTCTGTATTACAAACACAACATCTACTGCACATCTGTCCATCCTGAGAGGAGGATCCCTCCTCTGTGGCTCACCCTGAGGTTTCTGCCATTTTCCCCTCTTGAAAGGGTTTATGGGGGTTTTTCTTACTCGTTCAAGGTTGCTGCACACTGTACAAACTGTAAAGCCAACTGAGACAAATTGTGATTTGTGATTTTGGGCTGTACAAATAAAATTTGACTTGACTTGGCTAAACTTGGAAAGAAATGTTCAAGTCTGGATGCGTTCCAGTACACTACTGTACTATTTAGTATTCCAGAAAAAGATGACTGTGTCAAATGCAGCTAAAAATACCAGGATGTTCTACTGCATCTGGATGCATATTGCAGTCTGCTGTTCTGACCCATAATCCTTTGTGTTGGGTGTATGAGCGAGAAGTTCAAAGGTCAAGTCACAATGTTACGAGGAAATAGGACGTCCTGATTGAATGTATTCTGCATGTGGCAAGATGTACTTTGTGAGAGCAGTCACAGTATGTACTGAAGGTAAAAAGAAAAAGTATGAGATTTGGAATGCAGCCGCTGTATCTAGAGTCAGTGTTTGTCTTTCTGATGGTTCAACATGGAAGACGAGCTGAAGGCAACAAAAACACTAGAATTCTTATTTTCAGATGATTAAACATGAATGAAAACATCCGGTCTTTGGGAGTAACTAATTACATGTAACTGGGATTACCCAATCAGATTCCAAAAAACGTAACTACATTCAGGCCAGATTATATTTAAAAGATTACAGTTACAATGTCAAGGATTACTTGATTACATTTTATATTATGTCCTTAAAATACAGCAATTTTAAACTTATGAAATATGTTTTTGTGAGCAGAATTTAACCAACGTTCTACTGCAGATCACAGTTAGTTACTCCTGATCAGCTGCTAGTTTTATTAACAGACTCAACTCATTTTTGTTTTTCTTTTCTTATGAATGATTTATGAATTTTTATTCTTTTTCATTTACACTGAAAACAGTCTGTGCACTTCACCTGTTTTCACATTGACAAGATTGTGACAGGATCAATTTTTCATCATTTTCTGACATTTTATGGACCAAACAACTAATTGATTGATCTTAAAAATGATTGACAGATTAATTGATAATGAAAATAATCATTAGTTGCAGCCCTGCAGAATCTGATGTGTCGACCAGCACAGTTCTGCAGCACCACGATCATTTGACCAACATCTTATCAAATATTGCACCTCCTGTCATTAGAAAATTGTGATTTCAATCAAATTTCAATTAATTGTTCAGCTCTAATGAAAAGATAAATTATTATTATTTTTATTTGAGCAAATAAAGATGCAAACATGTCACTTTGAACTGAGACACTGAGACACATATGATCAGAGCATGAGTGTGTGTTTGGCATCTGTCTGCATCTCTCTCTCTCTCTGTGTGTGTGTGTGTGTGTGTGTGTGTGTGTGTCAGGAGACTGAATGAGTGATGCAGCGTCACCCGAGGAGCCCGCCAACTCAATCTGCACCAGTCATCACCAGCTACACACACACACACACACACACACACACACACCGAAAACACCTTGACCTGCACAGCTGAATGAAGCATGACAGGCTGTTTGCTGTCTCACTGCACGCACACACACACACACACACACACACACGCACGCGCACACACACACACACACACACACACACACACACACACACAGAAACAATGCAGCATAACCCTGACGTGATGTATAGGAGTCTGTACCACCTGTTTGTGTGTGTGTGTGTGTGTGTGTGTGTTGAGACGAGCAGACAGACGTGCAGACAGGTTAAAGGTGACCTCTACCTGGATTCAATATATTCAAACACGCACACACACACACACACAGACACACACACATTTAGCCATCTCATAACTCAGCTGTTCTTGCAGAAGCCATGACTGACACACTCTCTCACACACACGCACACACAGAGTGAACGAGCGTACTAACCCGGCGGCAACATCGTCCATACTTCAGTCTTCACACACACCGAGATAAATCCACAATGTGTGTGTGTGTGAGAGTGTGTCGTCTCAGTTTCAGGTTCGCTGTAACACTCCAGAGAGATATCCAGAGAGCGAGATGTGTGTGAGAGGAGTGTGTGTGTGTGTGTGTGAGCCAGCTGCTGTGATACTGAAGCAGAGAGCGACCGACCGACGGCTCTGTTCTACTCTCTCTCTCTCTCTCTCTCTCTCTCTCTCATCATCATCTCTCCTCCTCCTCCTGCCTCTCCCCCGTCTCTCTCATCCATCTTTTTCACTCCATCCAAATCTATTTTTCCTCCTCGCTCGATGCCAACGCTCCTCCTGTTACACACACACACACACACACACACACGCTGCAATGGAAACTTACAGATTCATTACTGCCTCATCAAGATGAGTCTATAAAATCAATCAAATCAAAGATAAATCAATAAATACTTGTCATTTTAATCACTGAACACTTCGATTAAAGGATTCTGGTTCATAACAGCTTTAACAAGCACTTCACCTGATATCAGACAGACTTTTCTGATGGAAAATTGCTGTTATATGAGCCAAACATCATTCTCTCCAAACCAACCAAACTCCATTGGTAAAAACACACAGAACACAGGAGATGTTGGTCTGCTGCTGCCTCCGTCTGTTAGTTTGTTGGTGTTATTGTAAGACTTCTGTTGCTATTGTGATGCATGTTGTAATTGTTTTAGGCTTTTTTTTAAAGTGAAAATTGCAAAAGAAAGTTGAGATTTTTTAATATGTAATTCATTACAGTCAAGGGCAACTTGTTCCAGAGAGAACAAAACCTCACCAAAAAGGCTCACAGGTACCAAAACTCTAAGATAATAAGCTTTATTTATAGATGAAGAAGTGCAGAGTGTTGATAAATGTCAACACAAAGACAAAGCTTGTGTTCTTTTCAATAGCTGTGACGAAAACGCAAAAACGAAGGATCTAAATACTTCCTCCAACACTGTACACACTGTGACGACTCGAGAAAGACGTCTGATCAAGAAACAATAACAGCAGACGTTCCCTCGAAGAATCCCAGGAAATTCAGAGAAAACAGGGAACTGGATCCTTAGTATGATCTTAGCACCTTTCTAAATATATATATCATAGTGTCATGAGTCAAGACCACCTCGCCATCATCAGGAGAACCCAAACTTCCTTAGACTTCCTTGATCACCCCTTTGCTGATCTAGAAATCAGTAACAATCACCTGGAAACTCCTCGCAAATCTTTCAAACCTTCTAAACACGAAGGACTCACAATCTAACCCATGAAGCTGACGGGCTGACCGAACACTTGGACTTCCTCAAAAACAGACCCCTGATACTTCACCTCCTCTACTGTCGTGCTGAACACCGGAGCCCCCCAGGGCTGTGTGCTCACCCCCCCCCCCCCCCCCGTTCACGCTGACCGCAGCCTACGACATGCAGAGAACTCTGCTGTAAAGTTTACCTCCATCATTCGCCAGATTTCAAACAACAACGAGACCTCATATCAGGAGGAAATCAACAGTTTTGCAGAAGTGGGCACAGAAAACAACCTGCTGTTCAACGTCAGGAAAACCACGAAGGCAAAGATGCACTGTTCTGTCTGCATCAGTGGAACTGAGGTGGTTCCTGGGAGTCAATGTCCCAGAGAATCTGTCATGGATGTCACACACCTCCACCCTGGTAAAGAAGGCTCAGAAACAACTGATGGTAAATCTGCAGTGCCACATTCTTAACGACTTCCAATCCGAAACTTTCAGGTTTTTACTGTAATCTTAGAATTAAAAACAGTATCATCCTTGTATCCTGCTTATTGGAACTTTGGTGTTTTTGGTTTTCTGTGTTTTATTCTGCACCAGCAGGCACCCAGTGGAGAAACACACCACTGTCCACGGGGTGTCTTCAGCTTATTTTGATCTCCATTATGATTGTTGTATTTTATTTATAACCAACTGTTTATTGCTGCTTTGCATGTCTGCTGTGTCAAAAATATCATCAGTATTTGTTGGCTGAGTTCCCTGGTGCTTGTTTGTATTAAATAGTGGATACTGTTGTGGTAAATTAGCTGCTTCCTGTCGTGCTGCATGGCTTTTGTACTGACTTGAGAATGTTTATTTTATTATTCTACACGGGTGAGAAGGGATGC
>NC_139323.1:42042644-42060144 GCF_056507025.1 Lutjanus erythropterus | reverse complement strand
TTGGCTTCACACAATTAAATGAAGCACAATCGACTGAAATATTGATGTTTAAAATGCTCTGCACAGAAAACTGCTCTGCATATCAAACTAACTGACAGCCACCCTGCAGCAGCAGCAGCCTGTGGAAAAATGTCCCGGGGCCGGGTGCACCACCAGGGCTTATACCTGGTCTTAGCTAAGTCAGTCTTAACCTGGCATCCTAAGTCCAACCTAACAGTTATGCTGGGTGGAACCATCTCTCAGTCAGGAGCAGGTGTAAAGTCAAAATCTACATTGATTAATACAAGAGACGAGTTATTCAACAGAACTGAGGGAAATGAAAGCAAAATCGAAAATGAATCATATTCAGTGAGACATAAGAATAAATTTGTAGAATTTACCCAAATAATTAAGAATTTGTCACAGACGAGTTTATTAAGTTTCTTCTCAGCTCCTCTAAACTGCACGCTCTGCTGCCTCTGAGGTCGACCGCTTCATAATCTTTATTATGTTGAACGGCTCAGCAGTCAGTGTTTCTTTTTTCAACTAAGTTTCTCATCTCTGTGTGAGATGAAGATGCCTTTTCTTTATCTTTGATCCTCCATAATGCTGCCATAAATTAGAAAGCAGGAGCTACAAACTACCAAGACAGCAGAATATTGAGAATATAAGAAAGATTTGCAAAGCACTCTGCAGGCTACAGCCACAGTCTTGTGGACATTCACATGAACACACATTAAGGCCAGGCAAAGTAGACCAGTAAGTCTGGTTCGTGCAACTGACACAAAGTCCATTCTGGACTGGTTTTAACTCAGGGTGCTTTCACATCTAAAAGTCTGGACGAAGGTTCACTTCTCTGAGACACTGTTTACATTTGGTTCAGCTAGTTTTGGGTTCACAGCACAGCTTTCTAAGTGGCTAAAGAAGTTTACATGTCATACCTTCATCCTGTCATCATCACCTCTGTGGGCCGTCTCTCTTTGTTTGACAGTGATCGTTCTGTCTGATGTAACCTGACTGCTTGGAGAGAGATGAATGAACAGATTCACATCATGGTCACCACATTATCATCATTATTATCATTATGTCACGACAACCGGCTTCACCAAAGTGAAACTGAGAGATGTCACAAGTTTTTTTCCCAGTTGACTCTTTATAAAGAGTCTACGGCTGATTTTATTTTGATGATATCCTGTCATAATTTCCTGTAATAGTCTGAAAATCTGAAC
Organism: Lutjanus erythropterus; assembly: GCF_056507025.1. NCBI lineage: Eukaryota > Metazoa > Chordata > Actinopteri > Lutjaniformes > Lutjanidae > Lutjanus > Lutjanus erythropterus. Next base: position 42,058,936 of record NC_139323.1, on the reverse strand, counting down.
CATCCAAAAAGTGTTATCACAACAGAAACAAACCTAAACATGGTTCAGTTTGATCTGGACTGTGACCACCTCTTTTCACTGGACCAAAGTCTGGACCGTGGTTCAGGTGAAGTCTCACACCTGTAATTTTGGTTCAGATCAAAATGAAAAGTCTGAAAGTCCGGACCAAACAGGACAGGTGTGAAAACAGCCAAAGACTGACTTAGCAGTTAGGACCAGGCTTAGTAAAGACCAGTTGGTGCAACTCACCAGATGTCCAGAGTAGAAGAGCGAGACACAACATAACAAAAGTCAGATGTCTGCAGAAGGAGGAGAAGAGGCAGTCCCTCAAAACAGATCATTATTCCTTCTTTGGAAGTATTTCAGATAAAGAGCAAAACAGATCATGTGCAAAGACTGCATGAGACTTGTGTCTGTCCTCGTCCTCATCCAGCATCGACCCAGACATCTACAAGTGTCACTGTACGGCTTCATCGTATGAATTAAACACAACGAGAAAGTGGACTGAAACTCTCCTTGTTAACCCATGAATCTCACAGCCGTCAGTACACCAGTATACAACCATAAAACAGCAGCAGAAACCTTCACAGGATCAAAAAGACCATTATTCAATTCAAATGATCAAAGTTAAATTAACTTTCATAGTTCAAATGATTCATCGACTGACTGCAGATCACATTTCATCCTCTCCCTGTCTGTTTATTTTTGTTTCCTCTCTTTGAGTTTGTTAAACCCCTCCTCTTCGGTTGTATTAAAATGACGTTGTGTTGCTGTAACCGTGTGTCTATTTATACTCTGTTTGTCTGGTTGTTGTGTCCTGTGACTGCTGCTGCTGCTGCAGCGACCCAGTTTCCCCACAGGCTCAATCAACTTTCATCTGATTTAATTAACTTTGTAATGACTGTGAATATGGAGTTATATTCATATTCAACCTGACAGTGAAGAGAGGAGAAGATGCTCCTATAAAAAGACAAGATGACACTAATTTAAGCAGTATTACATCAGTAGGACTGAAAATGTAGGTTAAAGGTCTTACGATTTATCTATTTTTGGATTGTGTAGCTAAAACTATGAAGGTGGTCCTGAGGGTGGCGCTAGAGGAGGGCTCATGAGGTCATTTCCATTTCTCTGCATGCTGAAGGTGTGAAGGAGGCTCTGAGAAGAGTTTCATGAGTCTGGATGGTGGCGTCTTTTTTGTCGTCTCTCAAAAACGTGAAACACAAGAGCACACGTGGTGAACGTATAAAAACTCTGTTTTTCATCTGCTCTAACATAAACTGCAAAACGTTAGCATGTGTGGCTAATGCTAATGCTAACTTACTAACTGCATAACTTTGCCTCCAGACAAACTTGTTACATCCACTGTATCTGCATTTGTTCTGTGGGGGTTTGAGGAGGAGGATGTGGGCTGATGAGGAATCAAAGATGCATCTCTCTCTGTCTCAGGTCTAAGCCGGGTTAGCTTAGCTCTTATCCCGGCTCTCTTCCTGTGGTGATCGTGGTCCAGCTGGTCTGGCTGGGTGCTGGCTGCACTAATCGAGTCCCTGCTTTTCCTTTTCCCACGTTAATGAGTTTATTTCTGTCATCTATCATGTAGATATACCTGCTGTATTTCACCATCTGACCAACGTTTGCTGACCTGCTACTCTTGTTATTTAGTTGTTTCAAATGAGGCTTAAAGTTCACACAGTTTCTCTTGACTGTCCCTCAATATTACAACATTAGTCCATTGTCGCCCCAGCCTGTGGTAGTAAACATACAAAATAACCACTGAAACACCACAAAATAACCAAAAATTTTACAGCTTTCGAGTTTGATGTCAGGTCACAGACAGCCAGAACTGACCAATCACTGAACTTGAAGTGTTACTGGCCCTCATAGATTAAGCAGCCAAGTACATCATCATCAATGACCAGTTAGTCTGAGAAGAGAATAATGACCAAACCACGCAAACAACCAACCAGCAGGTGTCAGCCCTTCATGTCAGCAGCTATGAGACAAGCTACAGTGAATTATAACACACTGAGGACGTCTCAAGATGTTTCACTCAGTAGAGACAGAGGACAGTCTCCAGCTTTTGTTGTTCAAACTGGAGAGTATAAAATATGCCTACACTGCAGAAACAACCCAAACAAGTCTTTAGAGCGACCCTTCATTTTGGGGCGGTGGCGTGCAGAAGTCATGCGCCTACCACTGGAAAAACGTTAAGGGCGTTGGTTTGTTAGCTGCTGTCCTTCCTGATGTTCAAGCAGCTATTTAACATTCAGAGATTCCCAGATGATCAGGAGGTGGTGACATCTCAGATTGTCTGATATTGTGAGACTAGTTCCACATTTAATTGCCAATTAGATTAAAGATATTTCAGTCTGGACTAAAGCCAACAGACAGACGCTACCATCCAAATAACTGCAACTGTTGTCTTTGGCTGCATGAGATAAAAGCAGTATGACTGTTGGGTCGGGACAATATCAGGCTGATCTCATGTATCTGATATCACACAGCGTCCTGCCTGCAGAGCAGCCAGAGGACGACACAGGTCCACGGTACAGACTGTGGAGAACAAGGCCAGAGACAGAAACAGGAACACATTCATCGTCCTCTCAAGGACGCTGCATCACCTGAGGGAGGAGACCATTTTAATAAACTTCAAAAGGGACTCTGTGTGTGTGTGTGTGTGTGTGTGTGTGTGTGTGTGTGTGTGTGTGTGTGTGTGTGTGTGTAGAATAATAAGCAGGTTGTAGTTTGACTCTCTGCAGCACCTGGAGGGTCAGAAGTCATCAGTCTGGGATTCAAACTGACAACCTCAAGATCACAGACCCTGATCAGGAGCCTCTCTCACTCTGTGTGGATACAGAACTCTTTATCTGTCTCTGTCACAGGGAGCAGGAGTCTGTGTGTGTGTGTGTGTGTGTGTGTGTGTGTGTGTGTGTGTGTGTGTGTGTGTGTGTGTGTGTGTGTGTGTGTGCTGCTGTCTGAAGGAGGCCACACCAATCAGGTCAAGGACAGTATAGCTGAGGAATTGAGCGGCTTGTGGAAGAGACACACACACTCACACACACAGAGTCCCTTGCCAGAGTGGCAGGTATAATGTTTACTAATGTTACACTTTTAAGTTAGAGTGTTAGCATGCTAATACGCTCAAATGAAATGCTACAATACTTATGTTTAGTAAATATAATGTTTACCAATGCTGCCCTCTTAGTATTGTGTGAGCAGGCTAATACCCACAATTGAAATGATAAACTGCTTAAGTTAAGTAGGTATAGTGTCTACTAATGTGATGATATTGAAGACAAGAGTGAACCAGCTAGAGGAAGAAAAGAAACATCTGGCTGAGAGAGGACACAACTTGGAGACAAGAGTAAGAAAACTGCAAGGCGAGAAAAGAGAACTGAAGCAAATGTGTCTGAAACAGATCAGGATGACAGTGAAACAGTTTGAAAGGGAAAAGAAAGATCTGGCTGAGAAAGGACAGAACTTTAAGACAAGAGTGAACCAGCTGGAGGAAGAAAAGACACATCTGACCCAGAAGGGACAGAAATCTGAGATGAAAGTGAAACAGCTGGAGGAGCAAAAGAATTCTCTGTGCAAGAAAGGACAGAACTTTCAGATCAGAATGAAACAGCTGGAGGATGAAAAGATTGAACTGTCCAAGAATGAACAGTTCTTAAAGACAAGAGTGAACCAGCTGGAGGAAGAAAAGAAACATCTGGCTGAGAGAGGACACAACTTGGAGACAAGAGTGCAACAGCTAGAAGATGAAAGGACTGAACTCTCTGAGAATGGACAGATCCTAAAGACAAGAGTGAAGCAGCTGGAGGAAGAAAAGAAACATCTGGCTGAGAGAGGACACAACTTTAAGACAAGAGTGAACCAGCTGGAGGAAGAAAAGAAACATCTGGCTGAGAGAGGACACAACTTGGAGACAAGAGTGCAACAGCTAGACGATGAAAGGACTGAACTCTCTGAGAATGGACAGATCCTAAAGACAAGAGTGAACCAGCTGGAGGAAGAAAAGAAACATCTGGCTGAGAAAGGACACAACTTAGAGACAAGAGTGCAACAGCTAGAAGATGAAAGGACTGAACTCTCTGAGAATGGACAGATCCTAAAGACAAGAGTGAACCAGCTGGAGGAAGAAAAGAAACATCTGGCTGAGAAAGGACACAACTTGGAGACAAGAGTGCAACAGCTAGACGATGAAAGGACTGAACTCTCTGAGAATGGACAGATCCTTAAGACAAGAGTGAACCAGTTGGAGGAAGAAAATAAAGATCTGGTCCAAAAAGGACAGAACTTTGAGATGAAAATTAAACAGCTGGAAGAACAAAAGAATGATCTGTCCCAGAAGGGACAGAAATCTGAGATGAAAGTGAAACAGCTGGAGGAGCAAAAGAATTCTCTGTGCAAGAAAGGACAGAACTTTCAGATCAGAATGAAACAGCTGGAGGATGAAAAGATTGAACTGTCCAAGAATGAACAGTTCTTAAAGACAAGAGTGAACCAGCTGGAGGAAGAAAAGAAACATCTGGCTGAGAGAGGACACAACTTGGAGACAAGAGTGCAACAGCTAGAAGATGAAAGGACTGAACTCTCTGAGAATGGACAGATCCTAAAGACAAGAGTGAACCAGCTGGAGGAAGAAAAGAAACATCTGGCTGAGAAAGGACACAACTTGGAGACAAGAGTGCAACAGCTAGAAGATGAAAGGACTGAACTCTCTGAGAATGGACAGATCCTAAAGACAAGAGTGAACCAGCTGGAGGAAGAAAAGAAACATCTGGCTGAGAAAGGACACAACTTGGAGACAAGAGTGCAACAGCTAGAAGATGAAAGGACTGAACTCTCTGAGAATGGACAGATCCTAAAGACAAGAGTGAACCACCTGGAGGAAGAAAAGAAACATCTGTCCAAGATAGGACACAACTTTGACATGATAGTGAAACAGCTGAAAGATGAAAAGATAGATCTGGCACAGAGAGGGCAGAACTTGGAAATGAGACTGAGACAGCTGGAAGAACAAAATAAAAATTTGTCCATGGGGGAACGCTACTTGGAGACAAGACTGAAACAGCTGGCAGATGAAAAGAAAGATCTCACAGAGAAACTACAGAAGTTTGACACAAGAGTAAAACATCTGGAAGAACAAAATAAAAATCTGTCCATGGGGGAACGCTACTTGGAGACAAGACTGAAACAGCTGGCAGATGAAAAGAAAGATCTCACAGAGAAACTACAGAAGTTTGACACAAGAGTAAAACATCTGGAAGAACAAAATAAAAATCTGTCCATGGGAGGACACTACTTGGAGATGAAACTGAAATGGCTGGAGGATGAAAAGAAGGATCTGTCTGACAAAGGACTGACCTTGGAAAGAAGTGTGAAACAGTTAGAAGAACAAAAGGAAGAGTTGGCCAACATGGCACGAAGCTTTGAGACAAACGTGAAAAAGCTGAAAGTAGAAAAGAAAGATCTGTCTGACAAAGGACAGAGATTTGAGACAAGGGTGAAAGAGCTTGAAGCAGAAAATGAAGATCTGTCTGACAAAGGACAGAGATTTGAAATACGGGTGAAAGAGCTTGAAGCAGAAAATGAAGACCTGACTGACAAAGGACAGAGATTTGAGACAACAGTGAAAGAGCTGGAAGAACACATCGAAGATCTCATGACAAAGAAAAAGAAAAAGAAAAAGAAAAAGAGACGTTTCTGGTTTTACTAGAACTGGTGGAAAACTTAACAGAACAGAAAAGGAAGCAACACTGGCTCCTTCTGAAAAAAGCACTATGTAAAACGTGGAAAAGTGCTGATTAGTTAAAAAAAAAAAAAAAAAAGCAAAACTTGAATTCAGAAGTACTTTTTTCCATTTACAATGGAAAATAAGTGTGAGAACAGGTAATTTAACACTTTGTGAGTTGATTTTGTCTATTGGACAACGTAAACACAGCAGCACGGTGGTGCAGTGGTTAGCACTGCCACCTCACAGCAAGAAGGTCCTGAGTTCTAATCCCCCAGGGGCAGGGCCTTTGTGTGGAGTTTGCATGTTCTCCCCGTGTCTGCGTGGGTTCTCTCCGGGTGCTCCGGCTTCCTCCCATAGTCCAAAAGCACAATACAACTAATACAGAAGCACGAGACAGCTGCTACAAAAGGATGATTCAGTGGCTACAAAAGCAAGACACAGCGATTTAGAAGTGCAGACACACACACACACACACACACACACTTGAACATTTGAACCAAATCAATCGCTATTTAAAGATTTTAAGATATATCGTATCGTTGAACATCGAGATACGTATCGATTCGTCTCAGTGAGATACCCACCATAGTGACGTCCTGTTACTTGACAGGATGTGGGGTTAAAGTTTTTACAATAAAATCACTATATTACCAGATTTAAATGTCAAAAATAAAAAAATACTGCACATCATTTTGATTTTTTCCTGTGACTGTGAATTTATATAGATATATTTTTTGCACAACTTGTTTGTGGGTTGATCGACCCGTTGCAGGACTCATTTGGTAAACGTTTGCAAAATAAGATCGGCAATAGACTACAAAACCAAATGCTCAAATTAATTATTTGTAGTAAGAAGTGAAAACTTAAATTAGTTCAGAGGTTCTACTAACTTAAAACGTGTCGAGCACCAGTGAAATTTTCTTTCTTTTGTGTTTATGAAACTTGTAATTTCTTTTTGATGAGGAAACTAGGGTCCCAGCTGTGAACATGAAATAATGTGTTTTTATATTAAAATGTATTCACTTCCTTTGACTTACTGTAATGAAAGAGTAACTCAATAAATTTAAGCTTTGATGAACTAAAGATCAAGAAAACTGTGACAACTGACTTTTTGTTTTTCAAGTTTTTTGAGTTCTGTGAACTTATACAGGTTTACAGTGTGGTGGTTCTTTAACAATGAAGAGGAGACAATATCACTAAACTCTGTCTTTTGTTATCAGCAGATGTTACATCTTGTGCATTTATAAGAAAACTAAAGCTAAAGCTGGTACAACTGAATTAGACTGAACATTACAGAGAGCCTAAACTGTGTGAGCCTCACGTTTTTGCAGTAAAATGGAGATTTCATATTTTATCAGCATCCTTGCATAATGCCTACAGATATTTAAATAATGTGCTATTTAGTTTACAAGTTCTTCAGTAAAGAGGAAACATGATTCATGAGAAAATATTTTGACTGCATCATGACAGAGTCTGACAGCGTTCAGACGATGATGCTGTGCAGTAACAGAAGCTGAGCCGAGCCTCCGGGCTGCAGAGATGTTTGATATTTTCTCTGCTGCTGCTCTCAGAAAAACAACCTGAAACAGCATTTGGAATTGAATTGAATCATTTATTATTGTTGCAGCAGCCAATATAATTTTTCAGCAGGAATATAAATGAGACAACAAGAGAAGAAGAGGCAGTGGGACGGCCTGAGAGACAAGCCATGATGATCAGCACCATCACCAAAACAAATTTATCATCTAACAGAAGTGAGAAGAGACTCTGTGGCTCGGAGCGATTGTTATGTACCACATGCTGACACAAATACGTCACTTTATTGTGTTTGTGTCAAAGTACTGTGAGACTGCAGTAAAAAAAAGACCCTCCACAAACCGGCTGCCTGGCAAACAAATTGTTCTAGATTTCAGTCTCATACATTTCACAAATATGTGTTTGCTGTCTGACAGAATCAGACAGCTGGCAGAAAACACAACAACAACAAGACATAAAAATGTGCTTTTGGCCCAAACCTCCGGACAGATGCTCCATCTCTCATGATGCCAAACTCGATATGTTTGGCAGGAGTTTTATCAGCTGTGATTCAGTCAAATTATCTGTGTTCAACTCCAAACACAGTTAATCAAAAAGCTGGAGACAAGAATCAGTTTGTCCAAACTGCTGCCATTTTGGGCTTTCAACAAAGACAAAGACACTATCAGGGATCACATGACCCGATTTAGTCTCCTCACTGTCTGCCTTTTTGGTTTCCAATTGGATTCACTGGGAGACTAAAGACATGGGGAAAATAATAATTCTCAAAAAGCCTTAGCTGTCACCAAACTGAGGTTACAGACAAGAGGGGATTGAACTCTAGTTGTCCCAAGATCCAGGCAAAAGACCAAGGGGACTGACGCTTATCTGTCCCAGAGTCTAGGCTTTAGACCAATACGGACTGAGCTTTAGCTGTCCCAGAGTTCAGGCACAAAATCATGTGGAACTGACCCTTGGATGCCCCAATATCTAAGTTAAGGCCGAGGGTGACTGATTGTTATTTGTCCGAGAGTCCAGGCTTTAGACCAACACGGATTGAGATCTAGCTGTCCCAGACTGGAGGCAAAGAATCATGGGGAACTGAGCCTTAGATGTCCCAAAAACCCAGGCTAAAGACCAAGGTGGTCTGATGCTAGATGCTCTCAGAGTCCAAGCTAAAGACCAACAGGGACTAAGCCTTTGCTGTCCATAAGTCCACACTAATGACCAGAAAGACTGAGCCTTTCTTGCCCCCTCATGCAAACTAAAGACAAAGGGGGGGGAATGAGCCTTAGCTGTCCCAGAATCCAGGCTAAAAAAACAGGGGAGACTGAGTCATAGCTGTCCCAGAATTCAGGCCTAAGACTACTAAGGACTACGCCCTTGTTGTCCTAAAGCTCAGGCTAAAGACTAAAGGCATGTGAAACTGTTGTCCCAGAGTCCAGGCATAAGAGAAGAGAGACTGGGTCTTAACTGTCCCTGAATCCGGGCTAAAGACCAAGAGGGACTGAACCATAGCTGTCCCAGAAATCTGGTTAAAAACAAGGGGGGAAGAGCATTCGTTTCCCAGATTCCAGGCTACAAACCAGGCTGAACCGAGCCTTAGCTGTCCCAGATCCAAACTAAAGACAAAGTTGGATTTACGTTAACTTTCCCAGAGTCTAACGTAATAATGACGGGGACTGAAACTTAGCTGTCCCAGAGTGATGGCTTAAGACCAAGGCAGTCTGATCCCTAGATTTTGCACATTCCAGGCTTTCAAACACAGGGACTGAGCTGAAGTTGTAGTAGTTATCCCAGAATTCAGCTAAAGATGACCAGGCACTTGGCCTTTGTCATCGCAAAGTTCAGGCTAAAGATAAAAGGTGACTGAAAGCCCCAGAGTGAAGGCTAAAGACGAAGGTGGTCTGAGTCTTGATGTTGCTCATTGCAGACTTTAGATCAGTGGACACTGAGCCTTAGCTGCCCCAGAGTCCAGGAGAAAAACAGAAAACATGAGCCTTAGCTGTTCCAGAAACAAGGCTAAAGGCCAAGAGGGACTGAGCCTTAGCTGTCCTAGGATCCAGGGTAAAGACCAGGCTGAACTGAGCTTTAGTTTTCCCACAGCACAGCCTAAAGACAAATCAGCTTTTTTGTTGTCTTTGGCTAAAGACCAAGGACAACTATAGTCGTCCAAGAGTGAAGTAAAGTTAGATGAAGTAGAGATGTTTGAGTCATTGCTGTCCCAGAATTCAGCCTAATGACTATCAGGCTAAAGACAAAAGGCAACTTAAACTTAAACTGTCTAGAGTATCTATTGATCACGGTCTGATCACTAAGTTTTGAAAATTCCAAGCTTAAGACCACATTCAGCCTAAAGGGAAATGATTGACTGAGCCTTAACTGTCTCAGAGTTAAGGCTAAAGACAAGATCTTACCAGTAGTTTCCCACATTCCGGGTTAAAAACCAAGCTGAACTGGACCTTAGTGGTTCCAGATCCAAACTAAAGACAAGGGGGGACTGACCTTAACTTTCCCAGTCTGAGGTAACAACAAGATGTCCTAGAGTCCAGACTAAAGACAACAAGGTACTGATAAAATGCTGATACTTAGTCATCCAACCATGACGAGCAGCACAAATGTTTCAGACTGGTGTTTGGATACTGATACAGACTAAGAGCAACACTTGGCAAGGAGAACATGTAGTCCACCATCGATGGCGCTATTGTTGCTCAGAAAATGGAAACACACAGTGACATAATGACGTGGCTCTTGGTGGCTCTCTCACCAAGTGAAACACAAACTCAGGTTCTGTGGAGGTTTGAAAGTTGAACCAAGTCTGGGGTAAAAAAGTCACGGTAGAGACCCAGAGGAAGTGAACATGAGCCTAAGGTTCCCAAGAGTCCAGACTAAACACAAGGGGGGCTTGAGCCTTCGTTGGCCCAGAATTTATTCCTTATATTTATGTATAATAAATCTGCTGGAGACTTTAGTTTGTTAGTTTTAACAGGTCAAGTTTTATTTAGTAAAAAACAAGTTATCATATTTAAATTGGCACTTTTGTCACAGCTGCTGGTATGACTAATAACAAATTTTACAGTGAGAAACTTAAAACAACAAATTAAAATAAACTTAAACTGCAGCTCTGCCTGAACATCCTGAACAACAAACATATCACAAGATTTATTCTTTTATTTTAAAGAAAGTATTAAAAGACCTGGTAAGAAATCTAAATTTAAATGATTTGTTTACACATCTGTGATCTCATCAACATCATAACTTCCACCACAAATTATGGACCAAATCCGGAGGTCATCTGATGATAATAAACCTGTATGAATCCAGAGGTGAACTGAGGCTGTAATTCTTTATTTTGAATCATTTATTTACTCGTTAATTTTTTCATGCTTTTGTCTTCTGATTTTAACAACCATGGAGTCTGCAGACCTTCAACAGCTTCAAATCCAGCTCCTCTGCTCAGCTGCTTTGCAGTTATGGTTTTGTAAATTTTATTTTTGGGATTTGATCAGAAAATACGACAGAAATAGAGGTTTTCTTTTTGCTGTATGAAACACAGAGATGGAAAGTGAAGTCCTAAATCACAGAGATCAGCAGGTAAGATGAATCCAGGAGATATTGGGCATTTTGCTTCAGCATATTGGCACAACTTCAGCTTATAGAATCAATGTAAAATATCTCAAAGTAAAGCAAGAAAAATAAATAAATTGGTACAGAAGTCCAGAGCACGAAAGGAATTATCAGAATAATTCTCAGAGGTACATCAGATAATTTCAGTTTGATCTTAAGATCTCAGATTTAACAGGATTTCTATCACCAAACACCTCATTTAGCTCCCTGCCCGAAAACACCTCCAAACAACTAAACCCTCCAATCAGCAGCGAGAAAAAAAAAACAAAAAAAACCCTCACAGCCCCGTCCGCCAGCTTTCAAACGCACCAAACCCAAACCAAACGCACCCAGACCAGAGCGAGGCAGAGGCAGCGAGAAAACCCAAAAAAATCCAAAGAGAGAAAAGACAGAAGAGATCCGAAAGAGTTAAAGTCAAATAAAGACGTCCTCCACTCTGATGTAACCGACCAATGGACGGGACGGAGGGACTGCTGGTTCAAACAAGGCCTGCAACGACAGAAACACACACATTAACACACAGCTGCTGGCTTCAAGCACGACAATAAAACATACAGAAACTGTGACGTCTTGACCATCACAGAGACACTCAGAGACACTCAGAGATACTCGGAGACAAACAGAGGGACATTAAAGAGAAGGTACCCTGAGACACAGAGAGACAATCTGAGACACTTACAGGAAAACTAAGGTAGACTGAGGCACATCAAGGTGAAAAGAAAAACCTGAAGATAAACAAAAATACACCAAGACACTGTGATGTTGTTCCTGATGACTTCAGCATAGTTAAATGGAAGCATATTTTGCAAAATTACTGCCGTGATGAGCTGCCATATCTTTTCAGACCAGGGCCCAAAATTAACTTCTTTGTTTTGTGTTCTGTTTCAGACCAGGCAGGATCACAGAGTCTGCCGGTAAACAATGTCAGATTGGTTTGCAGAGTGCAGCTAACATTAGCAGTGCTAGCAGCAGCTGCCTGCTCTTCTTGCGGGTTAGCATCCACATCTACAACCTGATTTTCATTTTCTGGATCCAAATACTGACAAACCAAAGCTGATGTCATCTGTCCAACTTTCTACCTCTCTGGTTTAAAACATCCATTAACACAGGCAGAAGAAGGCTAGTCCCTGGCAGCTTAATGACATCTTACATGCAACAGTTAACTGATCTACATAAAATAAAATGCTGAATCTTAGTTTAAAAGGCTATTATTTCCAGTGCTGGAAATCAAGGGTAGTAAAATTTGAATGTTAAGTTGACTAAAGCCTGGATTCTACTCCCAAACAGAAGCATACACAGACAGTGGAGTCTGGAGTCTGCATGGAGGATGCATTTAACACATAGACATGCTCAGTGTCTACAGGACTGGTCACATAGACAGGTCTGCATTAGCACATAAAAAAAAAAAAGAAACGCCATACAACATCAAAATTTACGTCACACCAACCTTAGCACACTCATGGACACAGTAGGTAAAATACTGGCTTAACATATTTACTGTACTTCATCAAAAAATGACCATGATATGTGATCAGACACTAAGAAAATACCACAACCAAGTCAGAATACTGACTTCAACAACAACACTTCAACCATAGATTCACCTTTAACTGTACACGTTCCTAAAACAGAGATACACTCACAAACATGCCTGTTCAAAAGTCTGGAATCTCCTGCCACAAAAGTTTAATCCAGTCCAGTCAGATGATTTACTGGACAAGTTTTAGGTTGTAGAAAGTCATCTTAACAAATTGATTTTATTGTGTGTGAAGGGTTTGTTTTGTACATGAAGAACAAACCTCTGAACAATGATTCAACCAAGCTGAAAACTGTCTCAAGCACACAATAGTGTTTCTAACAAGCTGGAGGTAACAGGCGAGTTCTGAAAACTGACCAATCACAGTTCAACCCTGTTCAATCTGGACTGGAAAACAAATTTAAACTCAAAGAATATTTGGTGGAAAAATGGGTACAACAGTGTTCTGTCTGTCATACAACCCTGTGGGAACATCAGCTGTGTGTGTGTGTGTGTGTGTGTGTGTGTGTGTGAGCCTGCTGAGACGTGCAGCGACCCACTTAAAAGTAGTTTGAGGTGTTAAAGCAGAAAACAGCTGAGGCGTGCTCACATCTCTAATGCTAACCCAGATAGCGTCACATGTGGACCGTCATCCTGTTCCAGCAGACTGCTGCTGGTGTTGCTCAGAGCAACACACACACACACACACACACACACACACACACACACACGGTTTCTAACAACACGGCTGCAGTATCAGAATTCTTTATCCACATGTGGAGGAACTCATCCAGAAAAATGGATTTGGTTCACACACACTTAGAGGATGGGACTGTCACAGCTGGTTAACACTCTGATGGATCAGCTGATTTGAACTAAACACCGAAACAAACTCCTCATACAAATGAGAAGATCGACATGAGGGAGAGATTTACCGGCACGTTTAAAGGACCAGTCTGGTGTTGTTACATATTTTTCTTATATCAACACCAACATGTCGGCCCGTCTCCAGCCCGTCCTCACCAGAAAAACGACCGTCTGTCGGATGTGCAATCAGCTTATTCTGACTAATATTTCTGTTTGTTGTAAGGTAGTGACCTCTAGTGGATGTACTAGGTATGACAGAGGAGGTACGTGTTTGGAGGAGGTACCTGGTAACCGGGGTTCATGTTCTGTGTAAAACTGAAAGTCAGCGTGGAGTTTTACTCATGTTTCCTCATGAATTAGGTTTAGGTGGTATGAAGGTGTTTCAGTATCCCAGCAGGTTGACTTTCATTACCAACATACACACTCCTACAGACGCTGTATTGTTGTGTGCAGCTTTCACCACCAGGGGTCGGTCTCTGTGCAGCCGAGCAGACAAACATGGTGTCTGAGGGATAAAGTTACAACACCAACAAAGAAGAAAAATGCTTCTCTTTGGGATTATTTTGGATTCAGTACTGATGATAAACACTAACAAACACTGCAGAAGAGCTGCAATAACATGTGATTTAATATGTTTTTAATAGTTTATAACATGTTCATACCTGAAGAAAGTCATAGTCAATAAACATGAAATATTTATATGAAATAAACCAGAGGACATATCGACTAAATAACAGATTTTAAATTAATTTAGGTTTTCATTAGGTTACATTATCTTCATCACTTTGACATTAAATGGAGCCAAAGAGAGACGAACACAGAGAGCAGAAAAACTGACAGTAATTGTAGAGTCACTGACAGCAATTTGGCAGAGACTACTGCACACACACACACACACACACACACACACACACACACACACACACACACACACACACACACACACACACACACACACACACACACACACACACACACACACACACCAACAAACAGACCTCATTCTCGCTCTCTTTCTCTCTTCCAATGTGGCAGATGGGAACCTTCAGTCTATCAGAAGCTGTATGACTAAGTCACACACACACACACACACACACACACACACACACACACACACACACACACACACACACACACACACACACACACACACACTGCAGCTTTTGTGTGTTTCCTAAAACAGAACTACTTTGGCAGTGACGTCTGTGGTGTGATGAAGCCCCCACCATCCCCACCACAAAAGGATATACTACCTTCTGAATTATGAAGTGTTCCAGATTTTATCGTGTTTTCATTAACAATCTTTAATGATTGGAGAGGCTGCTTTCAGTTTTCTTTCCATGTATGCAGCAAATATCATGAACATTTGAGCAACAAAAGTAAAAACTGTATTAAATTTGACGGGACACCTCTGAACCTCTACCCGTTTCTGTCAGCTAGATTACTTTATAAATGATGTGGACCTCTGAAAGTTTTCCAGGAGGTTTTCTTTTTATTGTTAGTTGTATTGATATGTGTGTTTTATTTAATGAATTACAGATTAGATTAGAGAGGCTGCTTTCAGTTTTGCTTTCATGTGTGCTGTAATGTCACTGCAGTGAATTGTGGGATATTTAAGCAGCAAAACTGGAAACTGTAAAGATAAACATGACAGGACAGAGGAAACTCTCCAGAGGAAACAGAATTCAATAATCAAAAGAAGAGAAACTGATCTGCCTTGTTCATGATGCCACACACAGCCTCCTCCTCTCTGAGGAGACACACACAGCCTCCTCCTCTCTGAGGAGACACACACTGCCTCCTCCTCTCTGCCTTGTTCATGATGTCACACACAGCCTCCTCCTCTCTGAGGAGACACACACAGCCTCCTCCTCTCTGAGGAGACACACACAGCCTCCTCCTCTCTGGGGAGACGCTCCCCGTTTCCTCCCACGTCCCATCAGCTTTTAATCACAGTGTTGATTTTTATGGTCCCTGTGGTTGATCTGCAGCCCAAACACCAACCACACCACCAAAACACCAACATGAAACTGTACCAGATTCTTTGGTACATTTTAACTCACTGCCCAGAGGACACAGAGGACACAGAGGACACATGAGGACACATTAGGACACAGAGGACACATGAGGACACGAGGACACATGAGGACACAGAGGACACATGAGAACACATGAGAACACAGAGGACACAGAGGACAGAGGACACATGAGGACACATGAGAACACATGAGAACACAGAGGACACAGAGGACACATGGGAACACAGAGGACACATGAGGACAAGGACGACACAGAGGACACATGGGAACACAGAGGACACATGAGGACAAGGAGGACACAGAGGACACATGAGAACACAGAGGACACATGAGAACACAGAGGACACATGAGAACACAGAGGACACAGAGGACACTCAGAGATGAAATAAAATGCCATGAAGGCAAACTCAGTGCTGCAACTACAGATTTTCATGATTATTGTTCAATTTTAATCTGCTGATTATGTTTTCAATTTTTCAGTTAATGGTTTAGTCTATAAAAAGTTAGAAAATTGGCATCTTCAAATATTTTGTTTTATCCGACCAACTGTCCAAAAAAGAGTTTAAAATGATAGAAGACAGAAAAAAGACAGACAGAACTTCTCACATGTGACAAGCTGAACAGTTTATATATTAATTGATTAATTGTTGCAGCTCTGGACCAATTAATCACATCTGATATTCAGTTTTTTTGATGTTTTAAAACTTGTCATTATTTCTTTAATTTGTTATTTTGTTGTAACAATTAACTGAAAACTGTTTCAGTTTGAGAATGTCTTCGACCCTGAATGAACTTTCAGACTCAATATTTCAGGAAAGTTGTTAGGCAGACCTGCACTTTTATCAAATACATCTTTTATTTAGTTTTATTTATTTAAACACACTTGACACATGTAGATGTATTATGGAGGAAAATAAATATTGGATACCATCACAACTGAGCTCAAGTGAATGAAATATAAAGCAGAAGAGAAACCCGAAGAAAATATTA
>NC_139323.1:42007644-42037644 GCF_056507025.1 Lutjanus erythropterus | reverse complement strand
CTGACAGACCTGCACAGAGAGAAGGATCGAGGATGTTTCACTCATCAGAACAAAACAAAATACATATATAAAGATGGACGACATGACGGCTCTCCAAAAACGAGTCCACAACATTTCGGTCGCCCCCTGGTGGTTGGCTGCAGTATAGGTCATAAACCCCGCCACCTCCATGTTAGCAGAAGGGAAATGGGGCAAACTAAAGACATCAAATAAACATAAACATCAAATAAATGTGTCCAAAAGATGGTTTCTGTTATTTAACGTTCACAAAACGTCCACAAAATGATGCACAACAACTACAGAATACTGGCACGAGACAACAAAACAAAATTATGCAAAAAACAAAACAGGTTTGTGTTTTTAGTGTCTAAAAGCCTTAAAATGAAAGCTAACAGATAAAGTTTTGTTACAACTGGGACAGACTACTTTGCCAGAACACTGCACATTACTGCAGCTCCTGTCATCTCTCTGTGCTCTCGGTGGCTCGGTTCACGTGCCTTATCTTCCTCTGCACAGAGGATTGTGGGTCAGAACCGCATTCTGCAGAATGCAAAATGAAACTACATACAGAAGAACATCTTGGTATTTTGGTGTTTAATCAACAGTAAGGTAGTGAGGGTACTGGAGCACACTCACACAGTTTTAACTGCTGCAGGAGTCACTGTGATACTATGACAAATGTAACCAGAAGAGGGCGACACAGGACTGTGAAATGACCAGGAACAGAGGAGGAGACGGAGGAGGAAGAGCTGACACAGGAGAAAATAAAGAGGAGGAGGAGACAAGAGAAGGTGAAGGAGGAAAAGTAAGACGAAGACTGAGGAGATAAAAATGATACTGACTCTGTGTCAGTGTCTGTCAGAGTGAGTTCAGAGTCTGCTTCACTGTCTCTGGAGTCTGGGATACCTGCACAAACACACACAAACACACACACACACAAACACACACACACACACACACACACAAACACAAACACACACAGACACACACACAAACACACACACACAAACACACATACAAACACACACACACACACACAAACACAAACACACATACAAACACACACACACACATACAAACACACACACACACACAAACACGCACAAACACACACACACACACACACACACACACACACACACACACACACACAAACACAAACACACATACAAACACACACACACACACAAACACAAACACACATACAAACACACACACACACATACAAACACACACACACACATACAAACACACACACACACACACACACACACACAAACACGCACAAACACACACACACACACACACACACACACACAAACACAAACACACACACAAACACAAACACACACACAAACACAAACACACACACAAACACACACACACACACACACACACACACACACAAACACAAACACACACACAAACACACACACACACACACACACACACACACACAAACACAAACACACACACACACACACACACACACACACACACACACACACACACAAACACACACAATAAGTTAGTAAAGTTTATCTGCAGGATGTCAAACACAGTCTCACATGTAGCTTCAGTCTGTGTCTCTTCACTGTTATTTTGAAACATCCTGATGAATCAGTGTTTGTTCTCATCATCTCATTTATAAAACAAGACACCAGGAGTTTCATGGTGACAGATTCATGAAATTATTACCTCCAATTCTTCGTTTTTCTCTCATCACATCAAAATTAAAACCCTTTAACACTCTGAAGAGACAAAATCATTTTTCTGTGATCAGGAAATTAATTATTTTGTTGTTATCTGTTATTCTGACATCTTCAAATATTTGTTGAGATAAAAAATATCACTGTTACGCTGACGAAGGAGGACTTTCTGACTCAAACTTTCTAACAGCTGTAAAGTTGCAGCCTGGACTCCACCCTCCTCTTCACTTAGAACAATTTTTAAAACAATATTTTTGTAGTTGATTTTGGTGTGGAAGGCCTGTAAGTCAAAAACTCTAACCTTTGGTTTCTCTGATAGTTAAAAATATAGTTTACAACCTCGGACCACTCTGATTAAATCTAACTATATGCAAAAAATCTTTGCATTTTATCTAACCTTGATTTTAAATTTGATTAACAAACACAGCTGATAAATCAACTTTTTACCATCTTAGAGTTTTAAAGAAGGTCAGCTGTAAGTTTTCTTTTAGAGATTTTGACACAATAATCATTTATGCATTTATTTCTTGTCTGCTCAGTTTATTACAACACGCTACATTTCAAAGTCAGTCACGCCTTCAGCTGCTGCAAAATGTAGCCTCATGTCTGCTGACAGAATCTAGAGAATATTTGGATTTTAATCTTTGGACTGGTTACCATTAAAATTAAGATTTTTTTTATTTTTTATTTAATGGTGGAAAGAGGAAAGCAGTTGCAGAAAAGCACGGTTACAGAGCTTTTGACCACATCTCATGGTTTTCTTCAGTGAAACTTGTGACCTGAACACAGGACTTTAGTTGCTGAGGAAGACTGAGGAATATGATCAAAAGTTCTGGGAATAGTAAGGTTCTGAATCTGTTTCAAGTTTGTTTTTGTGTTTAGTTTTGCAGGTATGTTATTTATTTTAAAACAGTAACCTTCAAACTTTTCTCTCTTTGAAAAAACTTTGGTTTTTAAAAGGAGCTGATAAAGATTCAGATTCTCACCCAGAGCCACGTTTCCTGCAGACATGATGCTTTCATGGTCTGATCTCTGCAGGTCGTCCTCCTCCTCTCTGTCTCTGAGCTCCTCCTGCTTCTCTCTCCTCCACGTCTGAGAGGAGAAAACAGTCAAACGAGAACCGGGTATTAAAAAAACGTCACATTAAATGAAGAGACAGACGTGTAAATACTGGAACATATATTCAGGATGTAGTATAATGTGGTAAATCTGTCCGCTCCGCCTCCTCACCTCCTCTGCTCCTCTGGCCCGGCTGAGGGAGTTGAGCTTCCACTCCTCCCACGATGGAGGAGGTTTCCTGGGGAGGGAGCTCGTGCTCTCCTCCACTTTCTCCTGCGTCTTCACCACCTCCTCCTCCTCCTCCTCCTCCTCCTGCTCCTTCTCCTCCTCCTTCTCCTCCTCGTCCACAGCCATCTCCCTGCCCTCCTCCACAGACAGGAGGTTGGAGGTCAGAGAGAAGGAGGTGTAGCGAGGCAGACCTCCATCCAGGATCAGCTCCGGCTCCTCCTCCTCCTCCTCCTCCTCTTCTTGTTGGAGGTCTTCTGGCAGGATGGAGCCGTCACCGAAACCCTGACACACAATGTGAATCAACAGCGAGAAGGTCAAAGGTCACAGCAGCAAGAAGATGAAGATGATGATGAAGGAACACAAGTCAGAGTTGACCTGAAGGACAAAATGCTCTTTAAAGTACAACCAAGTTTAGAATAAAGTTTCTTATAATAAAATGTAATAAGTAAGAAGCAGCACAGAGTGTGAATCATCTCAGCGTGTTTACAGTGGCTCTGCTCTTATGACTCTTCAAATACTTTGTTAAACCAGATGGGAGCAAATAAATGTACAAGATTACAAACTATACATTTATTAAAATATGATGAGTTCAGGTGTCACACTGTGGGTCAGTAAATACTAACATCTAACATCATTGTGTGAAAAAGTCATCGTCCTCTTTATGCTTGTGCTCAGAAGTTTTCTTCCTCTTTGGGTTTGTGTGTGAAAGCTGTCGTTTTGGGATTTTGTATTAACGTCACCGTCATCAGGTTGGTGCATGAAAGTCTTCGTCTTCTCCAGGTTTTGTGTAAAAGTCACTGACCTCTTCAGGTCTGTGCCTCTCAGTCATCTGATTCCTCTACCTCAGTTTTCTGTGTCAAAGTCGTCTTCTTCGGGTTTGTAGGTGGAAGTCTTCATCTTCTGGTTCATGCATGAATGTAAACTACAACCTGTTCTTCTTCTTCTTCGTCTTCCTCTTCCTCTTCTTCTTCTTCTTAATACTTTAAATAAAATGTGAAAACTACCAGGAGCATTACTTTGATGCTGAGCCACAGGAGATTTAAGAACAAAATCAAGGGAAAAGTCAAAAATATAAAAAAATTAAGTCCATTCTGTCATTCATCAGTCCAGTGGATCAGTGCCCTTTATATTTTTCAGACACCTGATTAGCAGGTAAAAAAATCAGTCAGTAAATCAAAGTACAAGATCCAGAAGCTTCGAGGTTTCTGCCTTCAGTGAAGAAACTAAAGTGTAAAACCGCAGCTCACACTAAATCTAAAACTTGACTTACTTTGAACATTAGCCTTCATCTCTGAACACATAAAGGTTTTCTCCAACTCCCCAAAGAGCCTTCCTCAGCAGATACTGAGGGGATATCCTGTTCTTAACATTACGATGCAGACATTAGCCCGCGCTGGGAAATATTAATGACAACACTTAGGCTAATTTCCATCGACGAAGCCTCATCGTCAAGGACTCTGTTCCTCTTCTTTTAATTTGGGCCCGGGAAGCCGGCCCATCACGGCCATATAATGGAGGTGAGGAGCAGACGGCGGCAGCAGCAGAGAGCTCATAACGCTAACAGGATGTTCTGCAGACTGATGTGTATTGGCCGTGACTGCCTGGCCTCATATTCATAAGATTTAAAGACGTTGTCATTTAATATCTCTGCCATTAGGCGATGAGGACAGTAGAGATGACGAGTCGGTCCGTTCAGAGTCTCGGTGAGGCAGCGGGCTGCAGAGCGGCACAGCGGGCAGCGTGCTGCTTCAGCTGTGGGTTTGAACTCTCAAACTGTGCTGGCTGCAGGGCTGAAGGATGATCAGAGCAAACAGACCGCTAGGTGGTGTGATCTGGACTGGTCTTACTGCACAAAACACTGATAAAAGATCAGCTGTTAAACCTCCAGTCAGGATTTCAGAACTTTTAATCTGGATCAGAATTATCCAGATTTCACAATCCCTTTTTTGTTATCTGATCACACTGATGTTGAAGGTTTTGTCCTGTTTTGTCAGAGAATACCTCAAGATTAGATTTGCAGATGTTGGATCGGTCTCATTAACACAGATGTGAAGATGTTGGGAAAAGCATTACTATTACTAATTAAACGTCTTTCTGAAAACTAACATAACTGTTAATACTGTTAAATAATACTTCAGTAGAGCGTCTCTCATTGGCCGTTCAGCTGGTCAGTCCTGTTGCAGTGCAGCCAGTCGGAGATCAGAGTCTCTATCATTTATCAAATTATTATCAAACAGGATACCAGCCCCTCTGCACAACAAGACATCAGTATCCACCCAGCTCACACCTACAAGGTCTGCCTGAAACCTGGACGTCATGACTGATGACCAGCCAGCCTTCAAGGTCCACGTGGCCTCGATCGCTCGGTCCTACTGCTTTTCCCTGTACAACATCAGGAAGATCAGACCCGACCTATCTGAGCACGCAGCACAACTCCTGGTTCAGGGTCTTGTAATGTCACACACTGGCTGAACTCCCTGACCCACTGGGATCAGGATGATCCTGATTTCTAGCACCAAAACTATCGATGTGCCAGACCAGTAAAACCAGTGTATAATAGTTCTCCCTCATTCCCACCACTGAGGGGCCCCTGAGGACCTCGACCTCAACTGGAGCTGCAGATCAGACTGTGGTTGTACTGAACAGCTTCAGGTGTGAATGTGATCAGAGCGTTTCTGTTTCACTCTCAGTGAACTCTCTCTGAATAAATAAAAGTAAAAACAAACAAAAACCTATAGACGGCAGCACAGAGGAACCTTGTGAAAACAGTCGCAATTAAAGAACCTTTCAGTTTTTCCATATTCGTACCTTTCTATTATTGTCCCTCTTTGTATTTTTACAGTGGTTTTTTATGGTTTTACGATACTTTTTAAATGTTTAAAAAATAAATTTGGAAAAGCTCTTTTTGTTCATTTTCAGTCCAGCAGCTCTGACTGATGTTAAAGAACTTTTCATGGATCGGACTTTAAATATCAGCTGTTTTATCCACATGTCCTCGTCTGTTGAATGTTTAAAGGAGAAATGACTGACACAATATAACTGTTTAAAAAGTGTGTAACAATCACTACAATAAACAAGAAAAGGAGGTGAAGTGAGCTCTGTGGTACAGTAAAACATGTCAGTGAGTTGATGGTTGAAGTTCCTGTTTGCTGACTGTGACGCTTGTTGTTTTTTCTCTTGTGTTTGGTGTTTTAATCGGTTTACGGAGCGACTGCCGCCGCCGCCGCAGCAGCTCTTTATCTGTACGCAGCACATCAGAATAATGTGATGGCAGCCTGTAACTACAGCAGCTCGTTCCTGCAGCGTCTTCTACATATGACCTCTAAAAGTTAACGAGGTGTGGATGTGTAACGGGGGTCTCTCTCTGGTCAGCGGGTTGGCGTGACAGAGAACGATCCGGCGGTGAAGTGACAGCGCCGACCCGGCTGTCTTTATGGAAACCCATCAGAGACCTGTGGGCTGTGAAAAACCCTCTTCAGCCAAATGGGCTGCATATAAAACAGGAAATAAAACAGCAGCAGCAGCAGCAGCAGAGGACGGCCACCACAAGTACAGAACGAGAACAGGAGAACACAGGAGAACACAGGGAGAGAACACAGGGAGAACACAGGAGAGAACACAGGAGAGAACACAGGGAGAGAACACAGGAGAGAACAAAGGACAACACAGGAGAGAACACAGGAGAGAACACAGGGAGAGAACACAGGGAGAACACAGGAGAGAACACGGGGAGAGAACACAGGAAGAGAACACAGGGAGAACACAGGAGAGAACACAGAACAACACAGGAGAGAACACAGGGAGAACACAGGAGAACACAGGAGAGAACACAGGACAACACAGGAAGAACACAGGAGAAAACAGGAAGAACACAGGAGAGAACACAGGGAGAACACAGGGAGAACAAAGGAGAACACAGGGAGAACACACAGGAACACAGGAGAGAACACAGAGGAGTACAGCAGACCACATCCTTTGGACGTTGACATCAGAAGCTCAGGTGCAATGCATCCTGGTACCTGTAGGCCCTGCTGCACGGCTCAGCCAGCAGGAGAACCATCTCTGTCCACACTAACACTGACTGGACATCATGTCCATGAAAAGTGATGAACTTTCCCTTTAAGTTCAGGCAGTTAAAGGTTTGCAGATCAGTATCTTGTGCCAGATAATAATTTCTACACACAAGTTACTAGAACAAATTATGTTGCACACAAACTAGAAATGCTGCACTTCCTATTTACTGTGTTATCTTGTTTGCACAAAATCCACAACTGTGTGCACAAGATATTAGATCTGAATCTGTATACATGATAACTTGTACACACACATTATCATCCTGTGTGCACAAGATAAGATGTCAGTACAACAATAAAGACAAAGTGCAAAACATTTCTGTGCACAAGATTTAAAAGAATAAAAACTCCAAACTGATGGTTTCACTTTTACAGACGATAAACTGAAGAGACGTCTGATTTATTGAATTGTCCTCTACTCAACAGTACTGCAGTAGTACTCAGTGTGAGTACTGCAGTACTGAGTGTATTCTGCTGCTGGAGGACCAAAGTGTCCTCAGCGTACCCCCCCACCCCCCACCCCACCCCCTCCACCCCCCGACTCACTTAAGAGAGAGATGCTGCTGGTTGAGCTGATGGAGCACTTTATACCATCCAGCCATCCCGCTGAGTCAGCAGCTTCACAGAGACAGAGAGGAGGGAGAGGAGAGATTAAGGAGAGGGTGAAAGAAGGTGAAAGAGAGGAGAGGAGGAGGAGATGAAAGAGGAGAGGGGAAGAGGAGAGACGTGAGGAAGGAGGTGTAAGAGGAGAGGAGGGATGGAGGAAGAGGGGAGAAAAGACGACGGAGAGAGATGAGATGAAAAAAACAAAAAAACAAAAAAAAAACACGACTTCCCGAGGAGAAATGTGTCCACGACAACCCAGAGACTGATTTATCACCAGGACAGAGACGGAGCCTCTGTCCCTCCTGTCCGTCTGTTAGCAAGAAATCACAAAAACTCCTCGACAGATTTCATGTTCAGTTCAGATACAGAGACAAAACAGAACTGATCAGTTTCCTGGGCTGGAAGAAAGACCATGTGGCCGTTTACAAGGCAAATAAGAATATAAACTTACTACATTTTAACACAAATATCTGTACTTTCTTCTCTTACTTTAGTTTAAATTGAAGATGAAAAAGAAGACGAAAAAAGACAAGATGAAAAACGACATAAAAGACATAAGATGATGCAACAAGATATAACAGGATGAAAATGATGGAAAAAATGTAGGACACTTCACTGTAACAAGACACGCCGATGAAACAACACATGACAAGACCTAAATGACATTTATGTCATTTAGGTCTTGTCATGTGACGTGACAACACAAAAATCAAGTAAAAGACGGGCTGTGGAGCTCTTACATGGGAACAGTTGGCAGGTTGCCACTGAGAACCATTCTGAGAAACTGGCAACAGATTCTTGGCCTTTGGTTGCCAGCAGCTGCTTTTTAACATGTATAACTGTGCACCCCAAAATAAATGATCATTTATTATCTGTTGCATTTGAGATCTTTTATTAAATTATTTAATTTTGAAAGACTTTTTTGAGCATTTTTCCTTTATTTGACAGTGACAGCTGAATATATGACAGGAAAGTTTAGTATATATATAGAGAGAGGTGCTGACACGCAGCAGACAGGCTGCAGGTGAGAGTTGAACCGGCGGCGCTGCAGAGGACTGACAGCATCAGTACATGAACTGCAGGGTCGCTTCCATTAGAGAAGCAGAAACAGACGACACTACATGTGTGCTGGTGTCTGATGAACGGTTGACACCCTGGAAACTAGTTTTGAAAAGTTAGTCATGAGCCCTGCATTGCACACGTTCCCTTTAGTTCAGAACAGTAAAGTGCACTGATTTATTGTTTACTTACTACCAAACGTTAGAGAACAGCTCACACATGACCTGCAATTATCTGCACACTGTGTTTCATATCAGTGTTTGTCTTCCACTTGTCCTCAGTCTTTGTGTCGTCTTGTTTTACAGCAGCGTCTGAACTCTACACCGCTCCTGTCAGGCTCCACACATTTACTTACATTTATTTATTCCTCCATTTATTTTTCTTTATAGTCAGAAGCCTCGGCAGAGTCCAGAGTTATAAAACAAACGGAAGTGAAATGAGTTAAGAGGGACGAGATAAAGACAGACAGAGAGATTTAACTGTGGAGGTGAAGATGAAGAGAGATGGAGGGACGAGGCAGCGAGGAGGAGAACAGAGGGAGAGGAGACGGATGAATGATGTGAAAGCGGAGAAAATCTTAATGGTCCAATTAGTCTGGAGTGACTTGATTAAAGAGAGAGAGAAGAAACCGCTGTCTCTGGTGTCCAATATGACTGTTATAAAACCCAAAATCACAAATCACTAATTTGCCTTAAAGGACTTTACAATCTGTGCAGCTTAAGACACGACACGTCTGTCCTCAGACCGTCCACTCAGAGAAAAAAGACGGTTCCAGCTGATGAAGACTTGTAGATCTTTCCCGAGTTTCTGACTTGGAATTGTGACTCACATGACTATTCCACTGCACTTTTCCATGCTGGAGGTCGTTTTCTTTACAACAGACTGCAGCATTAGCTTGGTCACTGGATGTGGACATCAGAAGTACTGACTGACAGGCACATGAAAAGTGATGAACTTTCCCTTTAAGACAGTTAAGTTACGACACGTCTGTCCTGACCGTCGATTCAGAGAAAAGAGCTCGTTTAAGTCACTGATGAAGACTCTGACAGCTGTCAGAAAAAATCATCTGTTTAATTCTTTTTTAACACTGGCCCAACTGACCCTTCGCTAAGCCCCGCCCTCCTTAGTTACTGTTGCTAAGCCTGTCAAGCTTTCCATTCTCGCACTGCATTTATGCAGTTTACAGTGAAAGTGTAGCTGGCTAATGTAAGCTAATGCTAATGCTAACTCGACTTGAGTCGTCTGAGAAGTCTCCAGCTGATGTGCTGCGTACATGATGTAACATTAATGCTAACAGACTGAAGCTAAAGCTAGCTTACATGTCAGCTAACATTGGTCAGATGGTGAAATACAGCAGGTATATCTACATGATAGATGACAGAAATACACTCATTAACGTGGGAAAAGGAAAAGCAGGGACTCGATTAGTGCAGCGGACCTTGAGACTGGTCACCCAGCCAGACCAGCTGGACCACGATCACCACAGGAAGAGAGCCGGGATAAGAGCTAAGCTAACCCGACTTAGACCTGCGACAGCGAGCCAGAGAGAGACGCATCATCATCGAGCCACTCTGATTCTTCATCATTCTCCTCCTCAAACCCCCACAGAACAAACGCAGATGCAGTGGATCTAACAAGTTTGACTGGAGGTAACGTTAAAGCTAGCATTAATTAGCCAGACATGCTAACGTTGGTAAGTTTAATACGTTCATCACACCTGTGCTCTTGTGTTTCACGTTTTTGAGAGACGACAGAAAAGACGCCACCGTCCAGACTCATGAAACAGAGTATCGCTCGTCTCAGAGTCTCCTGCACACCTTCAACATGGAGAGGGATGGAAAGACTGACAGGCTTAGTTACGGTTGCTAAGCTATGATTGGACAGTTGCTGTCTGGAGGTGGGGCTTGGTGGAGGGTCGATTGGACGAGCGAGTTTCAAGATTTCCTGATTTCCCCGAGGTTGATAATAAAATTTACTGATGAGACATGCACACTTCATGGATCTAAATATTTAGACTTGCAAACATTTATTGTTCCACATGAGAGTTCAAAATCTGCCACAAAAAGTTGGAAGAAGACGACTGTCTGAAATATCACTGTGTGTGAAGCTTTAAGATTTAATATCTGCCGTGAACTTTTTTCTAACATTTAAAAACATCTGCAGATCAATCAAAAATGAAAAGGAAGTTTCAAACGATATATTTGGTCATAAAACAGTATGACTGTGTGTGTTACCTTTGGTACAGGTAGCTGTGTGTTGCTGAGGGACACCTGGCTGCTGTCCTCTGTCCTCTTCTCTGGTCCGTCCCCCTGCACACACACACAGTTCAGATCACCACACGATCCTTCACTCAGAGAGAAACCGTCCTGCGCGTCAGTAGAAACTGGGTGTTTGGAGAACTTGATATTTACCACCAGAGGTTTGCGGATGCCGAGGCGGACAACGCCGGGCGGGACGGACTTCAGGACTTCTACCGCCTCGGCCAGGGTCAGCAGGTCAACCTGTGTCTGGTTCACCGACACCAGCTGGTCTCCAGGAAGTAAACCGCCGTGATGCTCCGCTGAACCACCGGGAACCAGAGAGCGAATCACCATCACACAGCGACCAGGATCCAGAGGGTCCTGAAGAGACAGAGAGATAAAAAAAAAAAACACCTTTAACACGTGACATTCAGCGGGATTTTGTCCAAACAGGACTTCCATTAGAACAAAAAAACTTGTAAAAGGAAATCTTATATATATATATATATATATATATATATATATAATTAAATTCTCTCTTTTCCCTGAAGACTTTCGTTTTGGCATCCATAGTGAACTTCGGCTAAATATTTTTACAGTTGGAAAAAAAATAGCTGTAAAAACTCAAAATTTCAAGCCCAATTCAAACTTTTATGTATTGAAATACACTTTAAAAAGTTTTGCCGACCTTTAATCTTTAGTTGAGATGATTTACTTTTCCTCTTTAGATAAACTTGAAACTTTTAGTCTTAGAAATTAAAAACCTTAGCTGAGAACCTAACTTATTATTTTGGTGCTTGAAGATTAAATGGTTTTAACTGAAAATATTACAGTTTTAACCTTCATTCACTTTCACTTCAATGCATTTACTCTGTCAATTTTTTAATACAATTTCTGATCAAGATTTAAGTTTATCTCAAGAAGAAAAGTAAATTATCTCAACAAA
The DNA here is from genome assembly GCF_056507025.1 of Lutjanus erythropterus. NCBI lineage: Eukaryota > Metazoa > Chordata > Actinopteri > Lutjaniformes > Lutjanidae > Lutjanus > Lutjanus erythropterus. The sequence goes on along the minus strand of NC_139323.1, from coordinate 42,025,724 downwards.
AGATCAGTAGTTGGTAAAACTTTTTCAAAGCTTAAGTCTGACTTGAGCTCAAAAATCTTTGACGTTTTTCTCAGACCTACAACAATTAAAATTATAATATTAATTTCCATATGATTTTTTGTCACAGGGAGCCACTGGAGAGGAGCTAAAGAGCCACATGTGTTAGAGCCACTGCTTTATATCACTGGAGTGACAAGAGGAGGGACGACCTGCTGCTAAAATGACCATAACCCCCCCGCCTGACATCTATGACAAGACACGTTAAAGAAGCTTAAAATGAGTTCAAATAAGACAGACTTATTCCTATAAGTTCCTACTTTGGGCTAAAAATGTGATTAAAATGAGTATTTGTTGCTTTTAAGTTATTTCAATCATCCTCCTCTCCATGTGGACACAACACTGATGACAGTCGTGTCTCATTTAGTGCCAAGTTGTAAATAGTTCTTCTCTACTATTATTATTTCCAGACAAAGCAGCTTTATAACTTGAATGTGCAGAATTATAAATAAATATGTTGTTCAAAAAAAGAAATGCCTTAATGTCCTGGACAAATAGGAGAAATTCTATCTGTTTATTGAATGTAAAACAATTGGTAAACAGGTTGTAATTCATAATGTTCTAAAAAATAATATTAAATTAAATAAAGTAGGTTACATTCACTGGGGAAACGGAAAGAATCTTCTTCTGCATATTCTCAGCTAAAATAAAAAACAAACATGCAGAAAAATGCATGCAGGACTTTAGTTACGGCTGCTGCCGACCTGAAATCCTCTTTTCTGTTCACTGTGGGCCTTTTCTCAGATAAAATGCCAAGCGAAGTCAATTTAATTTATACAGCACCAAATCCTACCTGAAGTTATCTCTGCACACTTTCCCTACAGACTGAACTCTTTATTATATTATTTACAGAGACACAACCGTTCCCATCATGCACCGAGCCGACAGAGGCAGAAACGTCGAGAGGAGCCAGACTTTACGATGGGCTGCCATGAAATAAAATAAAAAACTATTTGAAAACAAACTCAAAATAACCATAACCTACTGCTGCCTCATTTCATTTTATTTCTTACACTCTTTTTTTTCTTGCAGCAGTGAAGCTGCTGACTTCAAATCAAAGGTGCCAAGAGTCTCTCCTCAACTCCCTCCAGTGTGAACAAGTTCCTCTATTTTCACTGGACATTAAGACCAGAAAGATTTCAACAGATTTTCCTGGTAAAACAACACAACAAGTGATTACTGGACGTGAACAGAATCTCTGCATCAACAGCAACCTTACAGTAAGAGCAACTAAAAGAGCTAAAGTGCAGCCGTCATCAAAATCCACAAATCACATTAAGTTCACTTTCTAAATCCTCGACCTTTGTTCACAGATTCTAACAGCTGAGCAGCTTCTTCTTCTGTCACGACAACAAACCATGAGATGTTAGAATCTGCAGCATAACCGACTTATTAACAGGGTTTTATACTGATGATTCTGATTATTTATGGTTTGTTTCTTGACATCAAATGAAATTAATGTTGATTTCCACAAGACTTTTTTAATGTGGTGAAATATTAAAAAAACAGACAAAAAAAAAGATGGAAAAAGTCAAATCACACACACACACACACACACACACACACACACACACACAGTCTGCGCTACAGAACAGACTTGCCAACCCTCCAGATTTTTCCAGGAGACTCTCCTGATTTCCTCCTGGGATCATAATTCTCCTGTATTTGTCCCAATTTGTAACACATTTTCTCCTTTTTCCAAACATCTACTGTTTCCACACAAAGAACAACACAGCTACAACAAACCAGACTCTCTGCAGAGAAGAAATCTGGGTTCTTATGGAAAGTTTTAAAGGAAAAGGGGGCGGGCGTTTAGTAAAAGAAAGAAAGAAAGAAAACGGATGATATGCAAGTTCACACCAGGGAGGCGACTGATTCTGAATTCTCTCCCAAGAACTCAAAGCAAAATTAAAAGCATTTAACATAAAAATGCTGTTGTAGTGAACTGACTGTTTCCATTCTTTAAAAGTCACCAAAATGCAAAAAAAATGAAATTCAATTTTTTTGGTTTCAATTCTTCCCTATTCTTGATTCTCATGGTTGGAAAGTCTGTTAAAGACCGAGAACAACACGAGTCACCAGGGTCCAAAACACACATCTGTGTGTGACACTTTGACACAGATCACAGATCAGATCTCCTCCAACACAGGAGAGACAGACAGACTCAGACTGAAGGCGTCTCTGAGCAGAGCAGCAAGGAGACAGGCAGGGGGAGACAGAGACCAGAGAAAATAGATCCACACAAAAACACAACAACACGCAAACATGCAGACGGGAGGACTGATTCTTAACATCCAGCTTCACAGAAATTAACAGTCAGGAGGTCAAAGGTCACAGCAGCCAAACAAGACGTGGAGGAGAACAGAGACAGGCGGACTGAAGAGGACGGTGGACAGAGGGACGAAAAGACAAATGTTTAGTGTTTGACTGAGGATGAGGAGGGATCCAGAGTGAGATCATTTCCTGTTCCAGCAGGAGGTTGATGTGAACAGATCAGATTTAAAGAACAACACGACAGAATCTTAGTTTCAGATCATCTCTGACATCACAACATGCTAAAGTTTCACGGTGGTGGATCATCTGAAGTCTGATCCGTCTGACTGTTAATGTTCTGTGAAATCACCCTTTAGGTTCTGCTGTCACACGTTCTGTTTGTTCACCATCAATCATCATGACGGTAAAATAAAACCAGAAAACTGTGAACACACACTTGAGCTTTTGTATCAACACACATCACTTGTGTAAAGGTTGTAACACTTTCCTCTGTCCAAACAGGGATTTTGGTCTCCGTTCGCTAAAGACTGAGAGATGCAGGTGAGATGGAGAGTAAGTTGGCCTTTGAGTTGAGATTATTCTGTCCAAAAGTTAAGAAAGAACCTCCATCAAAGTACAAATATCGCAAATTTAGAATATCTTGTTTGTATTGACTTCAGGAGTTTCTGAGTTCGCTGCACTCATGTAAAAGTGGTTCAGTGTTCATTTAATTAATAAAAACTATTTAAAAATATGTTCAACATCAGCCTTTTTTCCCCCAAAGTCATTAGCACTAATTCAGACTGATAACGTAAACTGGTGGAAACGCAGCTGCTTCACTAGAAAGCACCAAGGTTCCAAGAGTCATGAATGGAACCAGTCCAAGAACCAAAGTGAATTTGGTGAAAAAAACACTATTTCGGTTGTTTTTTTTGGTTCAACAAAAACTGTGATGAAATACATCTGTGAACAACTTGTTTTTCCACAACTAAGATGTAACAGTTCTGTCACAATGAGGCTGAAGAAAACAATAGAGTCTATGTTTTATCAGAAGGGAGGAACTGTGGCCACAAAAGAGCTGGTAAGAAAACTACAAACCTATTACAAAATATGTTTGCCATATTGTTGACAGAAAATGAAACTAAAATGTGGTTTTAAAAAAAATCTCCATTTTTGTTGATAAAAAAGAGGAGACGTATTTTTTCCAGTGCAGCAGTTTCATGCACAGTGAGGACTTTTCCACCAACGTGGAACCGGCTCCATTCCGGTTCGTGTGTTGAGCAGTTTGGAGCATTTCAACCAAAAATAAATTGGTTTGAAACCCAAGAAGTTGGTTGTCAGCTGAAGAAAAAAACCCAGCAGATTTTGGTGGAAATGTATCGCAGCAATGTTCCAAGAATCTTGAACGGAACCAATCTGAGAACCAAACCTAATTTAATGGAAAAACACAGTATCTGTGTGGTTTAGTGTTAATTTTGTTAAACAAAAACTATGACGAAATTTCAAATGTTCATGAACAACCTGTTTTTCCTGTAACAGTTTTGATAAAATGAGGCTGAAGGAAACAATAAAGTCTGTTTTATCAGAAGGGAAGAAATGTGGCCATAAAAGAACTGGTTAAAAAAAAACTACAAACCCGAAGAGACACATGAAGACTAAAGAAAAGAAGAAACCAAACGCTGACACTGTTTCTAAAAACAAACAAACAAACAAACAAACTAGTCATCGGGTGGTTAAGGATGGGAATCAGAACTGGTTCCTGACTGGTTGGTACCAAAATATCAATAAGCTTCTGGATAAACGATACTGTTATTGGTACACAGCTGACGGCGTAAAACATTCAGAAGTGTGGGAGTGACTTATGGCCAAAAATGTGTTTAGTGAGGTGACTGTGTCCTCCAAAATCTAATCAGTTCATCCTCGAATCCAAGAGGACATCTGAGCCAGTTTGAAGAATTTCTGTCAATAATTCTGTTGTCACAAAAATGGGACAGACAGACGACTTAAAAACATAAAACCAGCCTGGACTTTAAACTAAAACTTGACTTAAAACCATATTAGGTGAGTAAATATGATAAAAAACTGATACAGGACTAACTTTTAAAAAAGCTGATGATGTGAACATTAAAACTTTCACCCAGAGAAACCTTAAAAATAATATAGTTAACTGCATAAAAAAGTTCTGCTTTTAATTTTGGTGTCCAGTATAGGTTTTGTATTTATATTTATAATTATAATATGCTTCATTTAACCCTCATGATTTCCCAGGAGACTCCTGTTTTTCCCTCTCCCTCCTCCCACAATCATAATTCTCCCTGACTTTTCCTGATTTTGGACAAATGTTCACTCTGTTTTCTCATTTTCACTATAACAACCCGTTTCTGGTTCTGAACGACGTCGTTAAGTCCAATATGATTACTCCCTTTGTTATGGCAGTGGTTCCCAGACTTTTTCTGACATGTCTCCCTTTCAGAAGTCGACAAAAGTTCACAGGAAAAGGGTGAGCACTTTGTAATATCTGCAGTGACAATTTTCCATCATGGTGAGGGGCAAAATTAAATGAATGAAAGAAAATCAATGAATATTAGTTCATGCAAGAGAACTGTTATATATTTTCATAATTCTTTTCTGAAAATGAAAAGTTCCTTTCATTTTTTGTTATTATCAGTCATCAGAATGCAGGAAACAAAGTCTCTGAAACTCAATTTTTTGTCTTCAAAATCCTCCCTGTTTACGAGGTCACACGGTCGGTAAGTATGGTCCACTTTTTCTAATTTCTTGAAAGTTTTATTTAAAAACAAAAAACATGTTATTTCATGGTAATTATGTGAAACTTGGAGAAACAAACAGAGACAAACTTCTTCATAAGCAGCTGTGAACTTCTTTAAACACATAAAACCTGCTCAATTTAAACCAGAGTAAATATTTATTCATTATTACTTCTGAGGAAGTTTTGTTTCTGATCCGGTTTTTATAAAACTTGGTGAAGGGTGTGACACGGGCCGAGCAAAAGAACCAAATAAATTTCAGAGTGGATCCAGATCAGAGGGCGGATACACATTTAATTTTTCACTTTCATTAACGTTGTGAGATCGAGCATTTGGTCTTTGTGGAGGTCTTCGCTCTCAGAGTGAACTTTTAGTTAATCTATTACTGAAAAAGTTTTTCTTCATGTATATTAAAGAATATTCTTTAATTTTCTAGGTGTTTATTCGGCATTAAATAATAAAAAGTGTATAAATTGGCCACTGTTTGCATTAATGAACCAAATGAGCTCTTTACTGTCCTTTAACATGAAGTATTGTCCAGTTTTGACTGGATGTCCACTGAGGACACGGATATGAGTGTGTATACATGTTGTATGTAGAAGTTTGACAGGAGTTTGTCCTGTCGACAAAACGAACAGTGAACTCCACGAACAGCCCTCGTCTCTGCTCCGCGTCTTTAACCAGAGTAACCAGCAGGACGACCCGGTCCTGCCAGAATCCAAACCCCTCAGAGATTCATATACCAACTATAAAACCCTCTCCTGGTTAGAGCGGATGTACATTTTGTGAATTCCCCTGTGTTGAACCCTGAGCATCGCCCGCGCTGCTGAACGAGCTGCTGTGCCAAGTTTCAGGCTGCCAGAACAAAGCCGCGCTGTATTTTTAGACTGAACAACATGGCTACAGGTGGTGAGGAGTCAGAACTCAAGTCCTCCACTCCTACAAGATCCTCCGGAAAAAGAAAGGGCCTCTGCTGTCAAAAAGTGGAGATATCAGAAACGTAGGAGAAAGTGTGAGAGGGAAAAAATAAAGAAATTAAAAATGTACTTTGCCAAAAGTAGTGAAATGTTTCCACAGTTTGCTTTTTGTGCGCAGAAAACAATGAGGAGGGCTGTTTTTTTTTTTTTTTGGATATGTAGGTTGCAGAGTGTCTACATGAAGTTTTTAAGACCTTTATTATGTCAGTTAGAATGAAACTCTGGATGATTTTACAGCTGAAATGAACAGCAAGTATCTTTAGTGTGTTTTGAACTTTGGACTTTATTATTTTATTCTAAACTCCAGAAGTGTCAGGGTCTCTGAGGTTTGATAATCTGAACAAAAACTTTCCATACTTTTTCCATTTCCTTATAATTAACATACACATTACGGCCAAAAGTAAACGAACACTTCTGTGTCGTACAAAACTTTGGCCTGTTTTTCTTCATCATAGTTTCAACGAAGGCAAAACTTAAAGCCGCACAAACAATATTTTACACAATAGTGTTCTTTTGACTTTGTGTCAACAGTTTGGGTTTGTCTCTTGTCTCGGCACGACGATGTCCCCGTCCTCACCGCAAAAAAAACGGCATGTAGGTCGTCTGTGCAAACAGTTTATGTCAACTGATTCACTGTTAGGCGGCACCCCCTAGTGGAGCAACAAGAGAGCGACAAAGTCTCTCCAGTGTTTAACAAAAAGTTATTTAAAGTTTTGAGTAACTTAAAAATTTGAAAACCCATAATCTTTTCTTAAACCTAACCAAAGAGTTCTTTTTGCCTAAACCAGAGGTCTGCAACCTCTACGATTAAAATAAAATACATTTTAACATTTTTCAAACATTTTAGACTTTTTTAGACTACTTTTGTAAATTTAGTGTACAGGTTACATATTTTTTCAGTTGGAAAATGTAAAAATCACTTAACATTGTAAAAAAAAAATAAATAAAAATATTTAACATAACTCAAAATTTCAAGGCAACGTACGGCAACAGATTTGAGTTTTGACTCAAACTTTTGTTCTGAAATAAACTTCAAAAAGTTTCGCTGACCTTTAATCATTAGTTGAGATAATTTACTTTTCTTCTTCAGATAAACTTGAATCTAAAAAATGTATTTCTGAATTCAGTCACAGTGAGCTGTGAACCTGGTTTGGTGCCTGAAAATTAAATGGCTTTACTTGAAAATATTTAAATTTGAATCATCATTGACTTCCACTTCAGAGCATCCTATTTTTTGTTTGTTTGTTTTTACATACCTTTGTGGGGGTTTCTAAAACTAAAGATTAATAGTTTTAGCTTTTAATTAACTTTTTAAAACATTTATCTGCTGTCATATTTAAAAAAGCTGAGTTGTAGATTTTGTCTGTTTGATTTCATTCTTGCATCACAAGTTGCTGATAAGACGTAAACAATGAGCGATGCAGAGGAGAGCAAGTTTTATCCTGGATATCTGTTATCTGTCAAACAGGAAATAGATGTTTCCTAACAACTATCAGTGTCGATTTCTTTTAACAATGAACCTTAATTAATTATTTATTACTGTAACCATGACAAAAATGTAAAAAAACAAAACAAAAGTACAAACACAGCTTGTTAGGATTCAAGAAAGGAAGAAGAAAAGTTCAGTTTACATTTAGTGACTGAATCTAACAAACATGCTGAAAGTTTTTTCTTCCTCATGAAATATTTGCTTCTGTCCATCAGTGGAACCATGTGACACCACTGGCTGGGTTGTGTGTTGAGGATCCCCTCATAGTCATGGTTCCACTAGAGGTCCAGAACCCCACAGGGAACCTTGAAACAGATCAGTTAAAGATCATAAAAAGGTTTTTATTTTGTACAGCAGTGATCTGTAACAGTTTTAAAAGTCCTGCTGATTTGTCAGATCATAAAACACTTGAGGTTTTTTTTTATTTAATTAGGTTCATGGTTACTTTTATACCTCAGCTGACAAAGCACTTTAACAATTACTATTTGTCTGTCATTAACTCAGACTTTCTCGTCTTTAGATTACTTGCTATGGTGAAAAACGGTTGATGAGTTTCTAAGTTTGGAGAATTTTCTCCTTGATTTGGTTTCTTTTGACTTACAGAGAAATATCTCAGAAAAATGCACCAATACAGGAAGAAGGTCCTGCGATCTGAACTGACGCATATTTCTGAGAGAAACACTGATATGGAATTTAACATGGAGCAACAGTAGAGTTGTTCATAAACGTGATAACAGACTGTGCAAAGAAGACATGCGGTCTTCAGACGGCTGGGCAGAACGAGGAGGCTGATATTCATCACATGTTAAAGTGAGGACCTCCTCTCAAGGGTCTGAGTGTGATTACAGTATTGACAAAGTGCAGGTGTAAAAACACCTTCACACACTGATGGTTTCACTCACGGACGGATGGATGGATCACTGAACTGGGGCCCGAGACTACAGCGTCACCACACAAAGAGACACAAAATAACAACTGAGATACACGAAACTACCACAAGGAGACAAAAAACAACAACAAGGAGACAAAACACAACCACAAGGAGACAAAAAAATCTACTACGAGGCAAAAACTTTCAAAAAGACACAACAGTACCACAAAGAGACATAAATAAACCATATGGAGACGCTGTGTCTCTTTCAGTCTGGTGTGGTCCGATAAAGGAATGATGCAGGACCTTTTCTTGTGTTTAATGTTGAAGGGGTCTGTTGTCTTATAATGTGTCCACGGTCTCACTGCTCACGTGGACAGGAGGGGAATCGAACCACCGACCCTGCGGTGGACGGACGACTTGTTCCACCGTTATAAATTATTTCAACTGAATATCTAATAAAATCCAGTTCACGGTTCATTGTTGACCCGAGAGGCTGCTGTGACATTTTGATGACATAAAGTGCTGATAGTCTCATTAATGTCACTTCACTGATGGATCTGATACAGTCTGATCAATTCCAATTGATAAAAGAATTGATCAGTGTATCTGCGCCTCAGTGTGGGAGCACCTGAATGTTGATGTTCTCTCTGACGGTCGACACGTTCTCCGATCAGAACAAAATGTTTGGATGAAAACATTTCTCAGGTGTGACACAGGTCACATTTCAGAGGTGTCAGTTTTTAGTGGAAACTATCAGAGTCGAGACAGACGGATCGGATCGGCTCTTCTCTTATTGCCTCCAACCATCTTTCACTCAACTCTGACAGCCGCAGAGTCAGTAACAGGAAACACTTTGGCAGCAGCTCTGCACCGACATGCCCTTGGGCGAGAGATATAGAGGGAAGAGACGGAGAGAGCGAGGAGACGCCGAAGATTTGTGAGAAAAGTTGATTCATTTTGTTTTGTGAAAATTGTTGAAGGGTCAGATTCACTGTGAGGTGAAAGACGAGAGACAGAGATGGAGATTCTGACACAAGACTGTCTTACTTCCCTGTTATTCACACAATTTAAATCTGATCATTATTATTAGTTTCATATTTATTGGTCACTTTGTTTTTGCTGATTTACTGTTTTCTTCATCTCAGTGTGACAGCAGTTAAAAATGTTGCATATTGTTTTTTTATTTAGTACTTTTCATGTTTAAAAACTCTAAAAAAAAATCAGGTCATATTATATTCAGCACAATATTAGCCATTATTATTAGCAGTAGTAATTTTTTTTAATATAAAAAGTAGACGACTGTTTTCTGTGAGGACATTTGTAGAAAGTAAATTTCATTTAGTTTTTGCTCACGTTCTCTAAGTGACAAAAGTGATGACAATTTTAGAAAAGTACAGATTTGTTGTTATTTCACTTTTATGTGTGTCAGATATTTTATAATACATATTTTATGAACCCTGAAGCGTTGAGATCTCTCTCAGCGCTGCTCTCTGTGTGATCAGGTTGGACGGACCAACATGTCCTCTCATAGATTTAATTATTAACATGTTCTTATTTCTGTTCTTGCACTGTTTCCTTGTTATTTACTGCTTATTTATTTGCTTAACTATTACAGGACTTATTTCAACTACTGTCCCATAGGCCGTTCTGAACGGGGTAAAAAAGGTTTTAAAAAAAAAAAAAAAGCATAAAAGGGTAAAAATGGCTAAATAAGGCGTGAAAAATGACCTAAATCTTCAGAAGCTTCTCTCACTGGACATTCCTGAAGTGATTATAATGACTTTTAACCAGCTAACAGGTTGTAGATGTGCTGAATGTTGAAGACTGTTTTGATATCTTATAATTCTGTAATTTGTCCTTTATTTTCATGTTATATTGTTTTATGTTTGTCTTATGTCAGTGATTATCTTCAGTCATCTCTGCTTGACCAGGACACTCTTGAAAAAAAGATCTGACTTTCTTTACTTCTGGTTAAATGACAAAAAAAAAAAAACAGTCAGTGTACAGTTTAGCTTTTACATGAAGATTTAGAAAAGATGACTGCAGAAAACGAAGAGTAATCAGATTACATAAGAGATTACATAACATTTTTGCAAAGTGAGGTAATTTCTGGAAAGTAAAAACTGGCAGCTCTCACACCGCAGGGCTCCACTGATTTAATGCACCAAAGTCAGTGATGCTTTGAGCAACACTGGACGTTATCAGACTGGAATCTGATGAATCTAATCAGGAACAACGTTTCTCAAAATGATTCTTCCTCGCTGCATTAAATAAGTGGATGTTGGAGCCCTGCAGAGTGCAACCTGTTTATTTCATTACTGGCTTACTTTTGGTTCACTCTTGTCTGGTTTGGATCTGTGTGTAAACTCCTATAATCATTTTTTTGGTCATTAGTTGATTTGATGAACTTACGTGATGAAAGTGAGGAAAACTTTGGAACAAAAGAAAAATCATATTATGATTACTCTCACTAATATTTGCAAGATGATTAGTGAGAATTATCAGTTTTGCATCACAATTTTCAATTTTACTGACAAAAACAGTAAATCATGATGATGTGACATTTGTTGAGGTCTGAACTAAACTAAAAAATCTGAAAGAGAAGATTTTTATTCCAGCTCATCTCTGCAGCTCTACAGAACCTCATTATTATGCTGCTTTCTTACACATTTTTCCTTTTCAAAAAAATGTGATTTGGTTCTGTGTTTTGGATAACGCACATGATCAAGATTATAATTTCTGTAATATTGTAATTAACTGTGCAGCCGTCTCTGAAAATGAGGACATCTCTGAAATGTTGAGATGTTTTCTGGTAAAGACTCCTGCAGAAAACTAAGAGTAAGAAGTTTATATAAGAGCATGAAAACAGAACAGTGTATTCAGAAAGAGGAGAAGTTTTCAAAGTGATGACAGTTTTGAAATTAGAGGACGTTTCTAACAAGTTTGGGCATTTATCTCATTTATCTGTTGTGGCTTCTGTTCAGATGAAAATGAACTTTAAAAAGTTTACAAAGATTAGGAGTTCTCACAAGTGTAGCAGCAGCGTGTGTGTGTGTGTGTGTGTGTGTGTGTTTGGTTTCAGCTCGTCTCTGAACACAGGCTGCTTTGTCCTGATGTGAAGCTGAGGCCAAGAGCAGCCAGCCATGACACACACACACACACACACACACACACACACACACACACACACACACACACACACACACACACACACACAGGTGATGTCATCCTTCAGCTTCTATAATGAACTAAACGAGGTAAAGAGGAGAGGGAGAAGAATCACAACCTGATTGGTTGATCAGTGTGTGGGTGGATTCTGTGAGTCACTCTTACAGATGTTGTAAAACAAAAAACAGTGGTGGAAAGTAACTAATTACATTTACTCAAGTACTGAGCCAAAACTTGTTTTGTCCTGGACTGTGGTCCATTTATCATGTGGATAGTTTTGTTGTGAGCTGCAGAGTTTTGGAGAAATCAGCTGTAAAGACGTTTGACTTCTCTACAGTTTAACGGAACTAAATCAGCCAAAACACATTTTAAAAACTCAACAGCTGCGTCTCTTCACAAAAATCATGAGCCAGTTACTCAAGATAATTCACAAACATTGTTGTTTCATGTAGGAACTACTTTCTTTCTGTCTATCAAGTCACAACATAAAGTCCAGCAAAGCGGTCGAAAGGAAAAATGTGTATTTTTGATTTTGGTGTGAACTGTCCCTTTAAGTACAGCACAGTAGTTTCTGGTACTTTTACTCCACTTCATCTCAGAGGGAACATTTTATTCTGAACTTCATTTATTTGACGCCTTCAGTTACTTTTCAGATTAATATTTTATATAAAACACATGAAACAAAGATTAAAGACTGACTTTATTCAAACCTCACCTCTGAACTTCTCTCACGAGTTCATCACAACATGTTATTTTCTATTTCTACGCCTATTTTTCCTTCATAATTTCATATGAATATATACACATACTGCAGCAACATGTTGAAGAATACGCCACAGATTTTCATTACATATTTATTATTTGTATATCATCTCTGTATAAAAATTCAAAATTATTCCAGAGCTAAGAAAAACATTTTTTTTCAGATGATGGAGTGGATTTGTAAACAGTTTGTTTGGCTTCAGAAATGTCTCAGTTCATAAAGAAGAATTCACTCCTTCAGCAGACAAATATTCAAAACCACCAAATGTTTTTAACAAGACAGTGACATTTTATTTCTAAGTAAATAAATAAGAGATTTTAAAGTTTTAATTTCATAAGTTTGAAATGACCACAAAATACTTTTTAGAGTAAAGGTTTTAGGATTTGGGGGGATTTAAATAACAGGTTACATCTCATTAATCTGCTGTAATGTAACAGGTGTTACACTGTATTTGGTCACGCGTCACTGGTACAAGTGATCAGAGTTCTGATTAAAGGTTTGGGTTGGCCACAGAAGATTTTCAGATTTCAAACTCAGCGGTAACATTTACTGTAATAAATCATAAAATGACACTGAGGTGTCATCAGAGATTAAGGAAACATGTTAAGTTGAAATACTCGCTTCACTCGACGCGAACACTGCAGCCGTGGTGCTCTGCTTTGAAACTTCCATTCAGGAACATAAACGGTTTTGTTTGTCTGTTTTACATGAATCAGAGTTCAAATGAATACAGAATTCTTGCAGAATGAGTTCATGTTTGTTAATGAGTCATAAGAAATCATTAATGATCTCTTAGAAGCAGTAAATGTTTCTAACTGTTAAATTGAGTAAAATGTGAATGGAGTTTGGCAGCAGTGAGACTGTATTTTCAGAACAGTGTTTTTTGTTTTGTTTTTCAGGATAACAGACTGAACTTTACATCCACAGACAGCTGACAGAGTTATAAACAGCCGATTAGGCTGATCGGCTTTTTTGTTTAGTTTAGTCCCAGTGGTTCCTAACCTGGGGGTCCAGGTTAGGAACCACTGGGACTAAACTAGGTAGGTGTATAGAAAGTAGTAGAAACTTTAAGTACCTTCAGCCAGTGTGTAACCTGGGCTGTCAGCCAACAGTTCAACTCTACAACAATCTGTCCTGACCACCTCCTCCTACAGACAGCCATCCAAATAACAACTTTACAGAACGTCTGTCCAGCCAGGAGGAACACAGCGTCAGCTCACACTGTCAGTGCTTTTACAGGTTACAGTAAAGAGGGATGGCACACTTTAACATGTTCTCTGAGCTGTAAACTAAATTATATTACTGCACTGTGGTGAAACACATCAGTGTTGTTGTTAAATAATATTAACATTTATCACTAAATTTATATAAAAAACATTTCCAGGGTTGAAAACGGTCCAAAATTGTTTTAAATCATCCTGAAACCTGTGAGGGCGGCACTGAGACCGAGTCGACTGTTTGATCTACGTCATGAGGTTCACATTCAAAGGAGCAATATGTAGCAATTACCAGTGAAAAAATGAGTCCAGCAGTCCAAATACTGAGTGGGAGCCAAAGACTGCATATTAAATAGTTTGTAATCCTGTTTAATATACGATCTGTGACTGAAGTGAGTTGTTCCTCCCAAGACACACCAGAGACAGGCCGGCTGCAGGAGCAAAAACTGACCGTAACAACGAGTCCTCCACTGTCAGCTGATCAGCTGTTTACAACTCTGTCAGCTGTCTGTGGATGTAAAGTTCAGTCTGTTATCCTGAAAACAAAAATCCCACTGCTCGGAAAATACACACTCTGTCTCACTGCCAAACTCCATTCACATTTTACTCTATTTAACAGTTAGAAACATTTACTGCTTCTAAAAGATCATCAATGATTTCTTATGACTCATAAACAGACACTAACTCATTCTGCAAGAATTCTGCACCAACTTAAACTCTAATTAAGATTAAAAGGATAAGCTAAACAATATTCTGGAAATGTCAAAGTGGAACACTGTGGCAGAAGCGTTCACATCAAGAGAAGAAAGTTTAAATAAATAAAAAGTATGAATAGAAGGAGAGATTACTCCTGCAAAAAACTGAAAGACATCCAGACCCAAAAAGATCACTGTTTACTTATTTTTAGTTAGTTTAGTTTTGTTTTTATTGATGTTTTCTTTTCTTTCATGTTACTGATTACCTATCTGTGCCTTTTAATGTTTTGGTATTATGTATTGTCATGTACTAACCAACTATTTTGATAATCGATTAATCAGTTTGAGTAATTTTTTAAAGAAAAAAAGGTCAGGACGTCATCTTGAACTTTGAGAAACATTTTTCATGGTTTTCTGACATTTTATCAACCAAACAACTAATCAATTAATCAAGAAAATAATTGGCTGATTAATTAACTATAAAAAATACTTGTTTGCTGCAGCCCTAAACATTTTTAAACATTCCCTTTTAAAAGAGCAGGTTAACACCCTTTAATCAGAGTTGAGTGACCCGCCTCCCCCCGTCCCTCACCCTTCAGTGGGAGTCTGAAACATCATTCACAGAAGTTTAACTACTTTTTACAAATTCTCTGTTCAGTATTTTTATATTATGATCTTCTGACAGCTGTAGAAGCTCCACCGGCCTGAAACAGATAGATTTCACTTATATTTCTGTAAACACACACACACACACACACACACACACACACACACACACACACACACACACACACACACACACACACACACACACACACATACACAGAGCCTCAGGCAAAAGACATCTTATATCCATCTCATTACATGTAAATGAATTTTAAGTATTAATTTCCTATCATGTAGTTCAAATGTTTCCTTCTAAAGAAAAATAATGATTTCCACACACACACACACACACACACACACACACACACCCACACACACCAACACACACACACAGGCCTCCTGGGCAGATACTGTATGTGCAGGCTGACACGGATGTAGACCAACAGGGAGTTAACCTGAGGCTCCCCCCACCGCCTCAGCTGGATCTGACTGAGGAGGAGGAGGAACGAGGAGGAAGGAGGAGGAGGCAGAGGTCTTGGAGGTGAAGCTGTGCCTAAAGATAAAGTGCTGAAGCTGGGTGGTGGTGGTGGTGGAGGGGGAGAAAAATACAACAGGGTTTCCCAAATTTACTCCCCAGACGGCGACGATTCTAAACATGAATTCTTTTAATCACAAAAATTTGAGAAAGTTTTGTTTCAAATGATTCGATTCTTCACTTTAATTAGAAACTCATTCCTGAAAACATTAAAAATCTAATCAATAAAATGACGATGTCCTTGTTAATGAAGCAGAATCTGAGCTGCTGCTGCAGCTTCAGTTCACAGAATCAGGATCCTTCTGTCTGTTTCACTGTTCAAAGGCTTCATTTATCTTTGTTACACGTCCCTTAAACTGTTTCTTTAGTGAGGAAAAACATGAAGGCATTAACTTTTTGAAAGAGATTTCACAGCTGTAAAATTCTCCAGTTTCCTTGGAGCACTTGTGATACCTGCCATCACCTCACAAACACTTTTGGGAAGCCGCAACATTTAAGAAGTGCACTGCTATTTCACCCTCCTCTCGTTTTGACAGGAACTACAGCTTGAAACATAAATGACTCTAAACTGTTGACCTCTGGACATGAGACGCTTCACCTAGAACTTCACCTACAACTGATCATTAACTGACCCTTTGCTAAGCTCCTCCTGTGAACAGCAACTGTCCAATCATAGCTTAGCAACCGTAACTATGGCACCACAGGCCTGTCGATCTTTCCATCTTTCTCCATGTTGAAGATGTGCAGGAGGCTCTGAGACGAGCGACACTCCGTTTCATGAGTCTGGATGATGGCGTCTTTTTGGTGTCTCTCAAAAACGTGAAACACAAGAACACACGTGTCATGAACGTATTAATCAACTCTAACATAAACTGCAAAACGTTAGCATGTCTGGCTAACTAATGCTAGCTTACTGCAGCATTGTTCTGCATCTGCATTTGTTCTGTGGGGGTTTGAGGAGGAGGATGTGGGCTGATGAAGAATCAAAGTGGGTCGATGATGATGCATCTCTAACTTTACACTTTCACAGGGTTCTTGTTTTAAAACGTGTCAGATGGAAACATTAAAACATGAGCTGGAGACCCTCAGCTGACTCAAGTCAAGTTAGCATTAGCATTAGCTTACATCAGTCAGCTACACTTATGAAATCTGCTTGAGTCATTATTGTAGAGACAAATGAACCATCTGCACCTGAACCCACTCATCAAGACAAGTTGATTCTTATATATACAGCCCAGTATCACTACTGCCTCAAGAATCTTTACAATCTGCAGCGTACGATGTCCGCTGTCCTCAGAGCCTCGATTCAGATCAAGAAAACTCTCTAAGATGAAGAAGGCTGAAGCTCGACCACTGCAACTTCTCAACACCATCAGGAGAGGACTGATGTCACTCTGACAAATAAAAATCAAGTTGACTAATTTGAATCGTGTTCTCAATTGTTTCATGATATTTTTGTGCAGCAAGCTGCAAAAATATCTGAGCGTGTTCCTGCAGAGAGCTGAAGCTGAAGAACAGATCTCCTGCCGTCCACAGTCACATTCACAAACCTCTGTGAGTTCACCACCGGGAGACAATTAACTCTGGGGCTCAGTGTGTGAATGTGAGCTCCAGATTTTATAAATGTCAGAAACAGAACAGTCTAGATTTCAGTTTTTCCACCACTTTGGATCAGATTGAAAATGTCAAAAACTTTTAGACTGTCATGAAATATTTTTCACCACTCCAGTGCTTCCTTGACTTTTCCTCTAGAGCACAAGTTTTCACTTCTACAGTGAAATGTCTCGACATCTCCTTTCTGCATTGTTTTATAGTGGAGGAGAAACAAAGAGCTCCTCTGGTAACAACATAAAATAAAACATTAACGTTTAAGAAAAAGAGCAGAGGTTTGCTGTTTGACACAGCAAATATTTAATGACTGAGACTGTTGTTCAGGTCGTCACCTGCTCACTAAAACTGTCAGACAGACAGACAGGCAGACAGGCAGACAGACAGGCAGACAGACAGGCTGGCAGACAGACAGACAGACAGACAGACAGACAGACAGGCAGGCAGGCAGGCAGGCAGGCAGACGGAGGATGGAGGTGCAGCAGGTGGAGGATGTTACCTGGTAGTCCAGGATGCTGAATCCGAGGCCTTTGTCTCTCTCCTTCTGCAGCTCTAACACCTGAACGTCTGGAGACCACAGAGCCAGCTCTCCTTCATCTTCATCTTCATCCTGCTCCTCCTCTTCATCCTCCTCTTCCTCCTCCTGGCTGTGGTGAGTCAGCTCCTCCGTCAGCACCAGGGACACAGGGGACACCTGCTCCTGACACACGCACAGGTGACAACAGACCCTTAAAACAAGTGTTCGAAGTACAATCAAATATCCAGAATTCAATTAAGACTGATTTTTTTTTCCATTATTAGGGGGCCAAGCCCGCGGGGACTGGGGAACGCGGATGCAAGCATACGCGTTTCCCAGTACCAGCGGTGCTGGGAACCCTATTGTTTTTGTTCGGATTTTTATTATTATACTACTTCTTATTATTATTATTCTCTATTTTTATTCTTCCGCCAATAAAAGTCATGCTGCAGGCTAAACCGTGCAAGGTAGGGCGGTGCAATTTGGAGGGCTGGCCCACACCCCGGCACGTACCTCAGACGCAAAAAACTGCACACTTCCGCCTGTAGGGGGC
>NC_139323.1:41917644-42002644 GCF_056507025.1 Lutjanus erythropterus | reverse complement strand
ATCAGTGGAGAGGATCGGTGAAAATGTCTGTAAAAGTTTGTGGTCTCACCAGAACTTGGTACTGTGGTCCCAGAGCCACCTCCCACTTAGCCCTCAGCTCTGCATCTGTAGCTGCACACACACACACACACACACACAGACAGAGAGAACAGCCTGTGTAAGCAGTGGAACAGATGTAAAATTACAATTCAGTCATTAAAAAAACAGCAGCTTCCTACAGACCATCAACTAAAACCTAAAACTAATGTAACAAAACACTGTGTGATGCAAAAGAACAAGTTGTCCTGCAGTACAGCTCATTTTTTATTACAAACAGCAGCCTGTCTGTAGTACCTTTCTTTCATCTTTCATTGATGTTCTGACTTGTTTATGAGAACATTATATTCTCATGGTGTCACCTGTAAGTTTCTACACATATAAGAAGAGTAAGAAATATAGAATAGCAGGCAAGTGATGGACCAGAGATGTCAAAAAAAGATGGAGTGGTCCAAAGTTTTTAAAATTTGACTTATTACAAATTGATGCCAACTTTATCTGGAGACTCTGTGGTGTTTTAAGGACAAACAACAAATAAATTAAACATTGATGGAACAAGAAGGATATGAAAATTTGGAAGTTGGACAGAAATTTGTCCCAGTTTTCACTCACAGTACCTGCAACTACCTGTAGCCCGAAAATCATTTTCCCCCATCGATTTACTTTATAAACGTAGTCTGTGAGCTGCCACTTCATATCAACAGAAAGCATGAAACATCATTTCATAGTGACGCAGATACGTTTGTGTTTCTCCACATGATTTTAGCCCCATTGAAAGTGTAGTACAACATTTGTATGACATTAAAGTATAGATGTTACACAACTGAATCAAAAGAAGACAGAGATCATAATATTTGGGGTAAAGGTCTGTCTGCTTGTGCTCCTTCAGTCTTTCGCCCATCATACCAAGGAGCAGGTCAAAAACCTCTGGGTTATCTCAGAGTCTGACCTCAGTGAAGACATATCATAGTCTGGTTTTTATTAGTTTTGCAATACGAGACAATCAAATATCTCAGCGCCGAACAATCGTCTGGGGATTTTTAAATTCAAGGTATTTTCATGACCAGCAGCTCTAATAAACGCCTTTACCATAAAACGATATTTACCACGATTCTCCACGGCGGTGAGTACATGACCTCTGCATGTCACTGTCTTAATATAAAGAGTCACCCTCCAGACTTTGAACTGGTCCAGTAATGCAGATGAATTGTTTCCATTCTGTTGAGTGAAGCATTTAGAAACTGACCTGTAAGTTTAGGTTTTATTTAAGGTGTCTCATCATTTGTTGCCTTATGTTTTAGGTCTTAATCATCGGTTGTCATATTTTTTATCCCCTGTATTTATTTCATTCACTTTTATTGACTGTATTGATTTTAAGTCTTGCATAATTATATTCATTGTCTATTTTTGCTTTTACTTTATGTCAGTACTATTTGTCCTCAGTGAATCACTTTGAGCTGCATGTTTGTATGAAAGGTTCTATTTAAATAAAGCTGCGTTGAGTTCCTCTGTTACCTTTAGTTTTACTAATACAAACAAAAACGACGTGCTGCTCAGCAGAAAGTCACATGTTGGAGAAAGTGACGTGTTGTGTATTTACTCAGCTTTTTGTAACAAGCACAGTATTGTGTAGTTTATTAACCATAACAAACCCACAGTTACAACATGGTGATGTCACCATCAGCAGATGACTGTGGTTGGTTTTTCTGTAGTGCTGCAGCCAAAGTTAAACTGCAACAGCACTACTGGTACTAACAGTCATGTTCCACAGTATGTTCCACAGCTGGTAGAGAAGAGAACCTGTACTGTAGTTCTGCTGCAGTAGAAACATTTCAGCTCGTCTCTGCTGCAGGCTGACGGTCACCTCATTGGAATTCACCGGTTAGAAGCAAAAAGCTAAATGACTCAAATGTAAACTGTAAAGTAAGCAACTTCAACTGTGGAGACGCTGTGTGTATATGTGTGTGTGTGTGTGTGTGTGTGTGTGTGTGTGTGTGTGTGTGTGTGTGTGTGTGTGTGTGTGTGTGCGCGTGTTTAATGCATCTGCACACACACACAGAAATGTCTCGGCAACAATAGCTTGTTAAATCACAGGAGAATAGATGTGTTTTGCAGAGCGGAGTGACTGCAGCAGTTTGAACATGAAACAGCGACGGTCGGAGCAGATTACAGAGCGACTCTGTGAGAGAAACCTGCTGAACACTCGTCCGTCTGCTCTCCAGCCTTTCAGGCTGATTTCAGGGAGGAAACCTCCTCTGCTGAGCTAAAGAAAACACCTCCATGTTCTCACTAATCTCCTCACATGTTTCGGTTATTTTGCAGCAGGTCTGGCCGTGTTACAACAACAGCCTCTGATTAAATTAGCATTGCTAACCTCGGCCCTCACAGTGCAATTAATCTGCAGCGTTTGGCTGAATAAACAGGGTAATACATCGCTGCGCGGCTGTCAGACAGCTCGGACACTTTACATCTGTTGGCCGGGAGCAGGCAGGCAGCGTGCTAAGTGTTAGCGTGGCGTTTTGGCCACTTAGCAAAGCTAATGAGGAATAAAAAGAGAGGAAATAATTCAGAGAGGAGTGCTGTTAGAGGCCTGCGCTGACATGTCTGCAGGAGCTTTTTACACACTGATAATCATGGTTTTAGATTTCAGGACAGAGTGATCTGAGTTTGTGCTCAATCCTTAAATCTTCATCCTGTTTTACACGACTGCACACACGCTTTAAGGTTTAGTCTTTTCAGGAAATGTTTTCTACATTAATAATTACAGAGATAAGACTGTAAAAGAGGAAGAATAAAGCTGCTCACTTTGAAGAAGAGTTCATTTATAACTGTGGCAGTTAATCTACTTAACACCAAACTGTAACGTGTGTTTTGTCCTCAGGGTTTGACTCTTTAGGTCCTCACTGCTCAGAGTGTTTGGGATGAGTGGAGTAGAACAGATTGTTAATGCTGTTATCTGTTGGATGTGTGTTATATCATGGTGTTGTTTACTTATTTATCTGTTTGCCCAGCACCACTACCACTTACTTGTAGGGCTTGAAATGAACTTTTTTCCCACAACTCTCCTGAATTTTCCTTTCAAAAACCACAGAACTCATTCACCAATATGTTCTTCAGTTTTTTCTTAAGATTGTTCTTAAGAAAGATCCTAAGAAAAGTCGAAGTCAGGAGTTTTTAAACTGCAGAGTTGTTCTTAATTAGAACAGCAAATTCAGCCAATAAAAAAATGCATTGCATGAGTTGAAATTACTTTATGATTATTTCAGGCTTATAACATCTCCTGTCTGCTTCATGGGACAAAAAAGCATGATGTAATTTTATTTTTTTAGGCTTTGTTTGTTTGTTTAATATTAAACTTTTCTCTTATTTGTGGTTGGGATCGGTGTGTTTTTGTGCAGTTTGTGAAAGCTGTTGGCTTTAATTGACTGTACCTGCACTGTAAATCCTGTGTTGATGAAATACAGGTGAATTTATTGTGCTGTTGGCTTTGAGTGCTCCTGAACTGTAAATCCTGCAGAGATCTGCAGCAGCAGAGCTCAGTTTTGTTCTCGGTCTGACGACTGTGGTGTTTTGTATTTTTGTGATTAACACAGACATACAGAGCAGACGATGACATTTCTCCACAAGGACGACACAGTACATCAAAGTCAGAATCTCAGGTGTAAATACAGCTACAACATTTACTTAATTAACCCATTAAATGACTGAAATCACAATTTCAATTCCACATCATTCTGAGCTGAATCCTCTGGAGGGTTTTCCTCAGTGGTCTGGTGAGGTCGATTCATCCTTTACTTACTGAGGCTCTGATCCGACAGAGCTTTTTTTAAATTTTTGTTTTGTGAGAGGCATCTTTTTTTTAGTTATTTTCTATTTGCACTACACGTTTCATGCTGCTCATGCAACCTGGACGTCTTCTGTTTTAGTGCAGCTCGCGTTTTTGCAGGAGCAACAACTCGAGATGAAACAACTTAAAGAAAAGTTCCTGACATCAGTTGTATTTTTTCTCCTTGAGAATCAGATGACTTGAGAGGCGGACTGTCTGTGGTGGTGATGACAGAATTTACAGTAGCTTGGAAATAACAATCATGGAGGACTAGTGGTGGTTGCTGCTGTATCTCCGGACAGAAACACGTTTACCAACCGCTGTTACCAGGATCCAAACAGAAAACAGCAGCTTGGCAGCAACTCAGTGCCGTATTTGAGAAGCTGGATATTTATTTTATCTAAACTTTACAGTTTAGAGTTTAGAGGTAGTTTAAAGTACGTTTACATAACTTGACCACAGAAGGCCCGCCTCTCAATTCATCTGATTGGACAATGGGAAAATAATGTGGATGAGATCTGGTGCTTTTCTGCTTTGACTTGAAAAACAAACATGTTGTGACGTTTTTAGGCAAATCAAAGCAAACTTGTTTCATTGAGAACATAACTTCAATCTCTTCTGAGTCTTCTAACTAATGTTACCTAAAAGAATTCTGCACAACCCTACAATTTTGTTCAAACTCCACAACTTTTTTGCAAATTTGACCAACCTTGGTTGCTTCTATTTGTTTGGGTTCGTCATGGTAACAGACATTTATCAACACTCTGTGTACTTTTATTTTAGAATTTTGTGCAGTTAGAAGTTTGAGGTCAAAAAGATTCAGCTTCTTTGTGGAATACCTCCCCGGTGCACTTCTTCATTTACAGATACAACAGATTTTTATTTTTTTTGTAACTGTGAGCCTTTTTGATAAAAGTTTAGTCAGAACACTCTGAACAGAGTTCTGTTTTGTTCTCTGTGGAACAAGTTGCCTTTGATTTTTAATAAATTATAGCAAAATAATTGCAACCTTCTTTTGTAATTTTCACTTATCTAAAAGCATCACAACATGCATTGCAATTTTTTTTAAAAAGCTGCCATGAAATCAGGCATTTTAGGATTCAACAATCCCCAAAAAAAGGCCCGTGAAATCCTGTAGGCACTGACATATATGTATATACTCACCCCTTGTTAGCTGTGTTGAGTGGGAGTACGTTGGTTCGAGCTTTGGCGTCGTTAAGCCAAACCCAGACGAGCGAGATTTGACCTCCACAGACCTCCTCAATGACACGCGAGACGACTCCCGCTCCACTGAAACACACCAGACAAAGAGAAAACATGAAAACATTAATTTCCTCCAATTTCTTCCATTTGTAGCGTCCATGGCTTGAATGTGTTCCAGGAGTGTCTGAAAGTTTGCACGGTTCCTCTGGGAACCTTAAAGTCCGCTCCAGGCTGCTCTGACCTTTGACCTCCTGACGGATCATTCCTGTTGGTGATCCATAAAGCTGAAGTTTATTTTCGTGTCAGGTTCATCACGAGCGTGTGCAGATAAGAGAGGCACAGAAAGGAGCAGGATATAAGAAGTTGGAGGCTGAACTCAGCTGGTTTCCAGTTCTCTGTGTTTCCTCAGTAATGAAATAAAAGACGTCTGGAGGAGATAAGACGCTGCTCTCCTCCTCTTCTTTAAAAATCGCTTGTTCCTCTCTGGCCTAGAGGCTGACCAGTGCAGGCCGCCGGCCGATCGCCAGACAAAAAATGACCCTGAGGCTGCTGAATTAATCTTTGTAGGGGAATCGCAGGCTTTCTGTGCAGAGTTTGGGAAAATTACACCGAGTTGTAAACAAATTTGTCATTTTAATCTGTGTGAGAGGACAGAGGAGGCAGACGGGGAATAAGAAGCAAAGCTCTGATAAGTTTAACACAGAGTTAACTTCTCTCACAGATTACTGTTTTAATACAGTCATGAACCAACAGAAAGTCACTTTACAGCATTTTAATCTCAGATATGAACATCTGTGTCAGATTAATTTGGAGTTCAAACAACAACAACAGTTAAAAAGGTCTGCAAAATAAACTGAGCTAATGAATGTTTTTTATATTCAGTTTTTTATTTCATACCATTTATTTCATAATCAATTAATTGATCATTTCACAATTCAGTCACAATTTTCAACACTTCTTCAGACTGTCAGTCATATTTAATCACAGCACTACTTAGTCCCTGCTCCTCTGTCTGTGTCTGTCTGTCTGTGGACCTCAAGGCCTCGATACTGTCCAAAGTCTGTCTGTCTGTTAGAAACTCTCAGTGCATCACGAGCGTCTCTCCTGCCGGGCTGACAGCGCCGTCAGTCACACTGAGCTGATCTTCTGTTACCTCTCTCCGTTTTCATCACAGTTAGTTTTGTGGTTTGTGGTCTTTTTGGGACTCAGGTTGTCCTGATATCAACATAAAAACTGACATCATGACAGATGAGTTATCTTCCTACTCCTGCCGCTGATCTGCAGGCTCCGCCCCTCACCTGAGCCATACAGAGTAACTCCAACAGGTGTAAACATGTCTGAGACGGACAATCCACTGTTCTGGGATACACGTGTGAAAGAGCACATTTGGACGATGTCTTGACCTCATTCTCGAGACAATGTCCAGAGTTCATATGTGAAATCTGTTTACCTTTATCCAGGGATCTCTCCATGGCTCTAGGTTTCTTCCTGACCACAGAGAGGACGACAGTCTGACCCGTCCTCTTCATCACCTCCAGAACCTCCTGATTGGTCAGACCATGGAGACTGATGCCGTCCAACTGTAGAGACAGACAGGAGGACAGAGAGACACACAGGTAGAGACATCGACAGGGAAAGACTTAGATCAGATGAGTAACTTCTCTGAATTTCAATCTTTTTTAGAAACGTTCAGTGAACAGCTGACGAGTTATCAAAAGAAGTGAAGTTTGACTTTCTAACAACAACAACACATGTAAACACTTCACATGTGTGAAATGTATGGACACACACACACACACACACACACACACACACACACAGATCAGGTTCTTACAGCGATCAGTCGGTCGTGGATTCTGATGTTTCCGCTCTGATCTGCGGCGCTCCCTGGAACCACATGTTTCACAAACACACCGACTGCATCTGGACGGGACGAGAGACACAGAGACACAGAGACATAAAGACACAGAGAAAGAGAGTGTGTGTGTGTGTGTGTGTGTGTGTGTGTGTGTGTGTGTGTGTGTGTGTGTGTGTGTGTGTGTATGTGTGTGTATGTGTGTGTGTGTGTGTGTGAGTGTGAGTGTGTGTGTGTTGAGGTTTTATTGGACCATTAAAAACAGAGCTGCACAATATGGAGAAAATATGCAGCATGTCATAAATTATGAAGATACAAGTTATGATGAACCAACTTCACTCAATGTTCTGTGCTGCAAAATTATTTTATTTTTCAGAAGAAAACAAATATTTTTATCTTTAACTTCTCAATTGTTAAAAAATGACAGTATTTAAGATAATCCATGTGAATTCCTTACAGGTTTGGGTGATTAGATGAATATATCACCTATCAACAGTGGGCTGAATCTATCATCAGCTCTTTTATTTTGGCTCATATTTGTCATTTTATTTTGATAATGTGATGGTCAGCAGAGTGACGCGCTCAGGACACGTGAACTGAGGATTTAATTCAACCAAACCAGAGTTGGTGATGGTTGGAAAAGTGGACAGACTAATAAAGATGGGGTTATCGAGTCGAGAGTTATCGACCCAGTAAAGCTCGTCTTAGTTCGGTAAAAAAAGAGAAACCTGACTTTAGGAACAGCTGTATTTTTCTGTTTAAAAAGGAAAATAAGTGTGAGAATATTTAATTCCTTGACACTTTGTGAGTTTATTTTGTTTACTGGACTAGTGAACGTACGCATCATATGTAACGTAGCGACTTCGTCACTTGTTCACATCTCCTGAGAGACTGAGACTGGAGAGACTGGGAGACAACATTTTGGTATTTCTGGTTTCTGCTTGTGACGTTCTGTAAACAGTTTGTGTGGGAAATGAAAGAGGAAAAGTTGAACACATGAGCTGAAATGTTGCCTGGAATTTTGTGGTATTGTGTGAAGAAACATTCATCTTATATAATTACAAAAACAAGTTAGTTTCAGTTCACTTGCAGTTTGGTTTAGCTCAGACGGTTCACTCCTGACCGTCTGAAGCCTGATGACTTATTGCTCATGAAAAGTTAAGTTTGTTTTCCTGTCCTGCCTGTATTTGTCCTGGTGTTTTTCATGTGTTTCGAGTGTGTGTTAATTTATTTTCTCCTGTCCTACCTTGGCTGGTCAGAGGGTTGTATCCGACGATGGAGATGCCGAGACTCTGGCCGTCCTTCTTGGATAGAGGAACCTCGTGGATCTCATATCCCTCCAGGTTGGGCTGAAACCAAACAAACACACACAGAGTTCATATATTTCACTTCTGATCGTCTCCACAACCAGCAGCAGAAAAAAATATAAAGAAAAGAGAAAACTAAACTTCTAATCATCAGAAACAATCAGAAATAATCAATATGTAATGATCCTGACTGCTCACCGTCTTGCTGAGTCGGCGTTCGGGGGGTCGGGGGGGTAAGGAGGAGACAGGGGCGGAGTCTGGAGGTGGCGGGGGAGGTGGGGCTGTTGACCTCTGACCCCGGGGGTCCCTGGCGATCAGCATGGTCACATGACTCCCACAGCCCTGCAGCACTTTGACGACCTGGTCGCTGGTGAGGCCGCTAGTGGGCGTGGCCCCGATGCGAAGGATGTGATCACCTGTGCGGAGACGCCCATCCTGATTGGAGGAAAGGGGAGGAAGAGGACGAATTAGTGTTGCAGCAATTTCAAATGTCCTGTCTGTTATTTCAAAGAGGCTTTTATTAGAGACTGGCTTCTATATGTTTTTATACGTTTACTGTCAAATCTGAATCCAACTGAAGCTTTAAGGTTTCAGACATGCGAGGAATTTCCATTCCATCTAAAAAATCTGTCTGTACTTCAGGACTGGGAGGAGATTCTGAACTCTACAACGATTCAAAGTCACATTTGAAGGTTTTGTTTATCTCTGGAGGGTCCAGTATGGTGGTGTCACTCTCAGCTCTCTCAGACTAAAGCTTTTTGATCAACAGGTTTTTCTCCTCAGTCGTAGTGAGATTGTTTGAGTCTGAGCAAGTTCTTACAGGCAGAGAATTCATTATACTGGGATCTTAACAAAAGCAGCTCCTGATGTGCATCTATAATACCATTCTGGAAAATCCAAGACTCTCATTTTAGATTATAAAAGTTTCATCTTTTATTTTTCTCCTTTAGTTCGGGAGCTGGTATAGTTTATGATTTGGCCTCTAATATAAATCAATAATAAATCAATTGTTCACCGAGAAATTAGACAAAATTAGAATCATGACGCTGCCATCTAGCTGAGGCGCTCACCAATCTGACAGCTGAAAATAGAAGTGAACACGGTGCATGATCAGGTATTAATGTGTTGTCATAGTAACAGTTAGTGACTTTAGACAACAAGGATGAAAAAATGAGAAAGTAATCAATCCAAGAAAAGTCTGACGAGTACTCGAACAGCATGAGTACTCTTTGGTGTTAGGTTCAATGTCCTTCCATACGTCCCTTAAATTCAACTGAAATGAAATAAAATTCCCAAAACCACAGTTAATAAAAAGAACCTGAATGTATCTGAGCTCACAGAGATCAGGTGGTCAGATTCTGCTTCACGTGAAGTTCTGCTGTAAATCACAGATATTTCTGATGTTCATAACTTAAGTTTGTACCAAACATCAACAGGCCATCTTTTCCTCAACAATATTTGAGCTGAGAATCACAAATAGATTTAGATAGATAATAGATTTATTTCTCCTTTCTAGTTTCTACTCTATTTTATTTGTGTTTTACGTTGCGTATCCTGATAAATAATTTAAATTCACTGTAAAGAACAACTTGAGTTTTACTGACAGCTTCACACACATTTAAAAAAACAGCAAAGCAGAAGTGACTGAAAATAATTTGTGAAAGAAAAGAGACTCAGTGTTTTCATCAGAGTGCTGAGTTTGACACGACTGATGCTGTGGAAATTCGACATGTGAGACATGTGAGACGCTTCTGTTGTTCTTTTTTTTTAAGTTTTTCCAGCAAATTAAACTGTGATGTTGGCTTCAAGCCAAAAGACTCAGAGAGCAGAGACAGAAAGGGAAAAGCTGAGAGCAGGACAGGAAGTGAAATCAGAAAGAAGGAGAGGGAACGATAAAGAGACAAAGAGAGAAAGGTGGAGGAATGGAGAAGAAATAAAAGAATCAGGTGAAGAGTGAGGAAGAGGAGTGAGAGAAGGAAATATGAGGATGAAGATGAAAAAAAGAGGAAATCAGTTCATCAAGTGTCACGTTTTGATTTGATCAGACTAGGAGGTGAAAAACGTCACCGTGTCGAAGCTTTCTCTTCTTCTCTGCAGAGAAATTCATCTTGTCCAATTAATCTAATTGATCTAATTAATCCACTTACAAGGCGATAATTCCTCCCTCAGTCTGCTGCAGCCTGCTGTCTGTTCTGATGTACTGCTCCTCCTTTAACTCTTATTTATGTAGAAAATGTCCAGTGAGCTTTAATTTCTGCTCTAACAGCACGTTTCCACACCGAGGCTGCGCTGCCTTGCTCAGAGGCTCCTTCTTACCACATGTGGAGGGAACATCTACACCTCTGGACTGGACTGACCAGGCATCCTGAAATATTCAGGACAGTCCCAAATCACAAGCAACTGTCCCGAATCCTGTCCTCTTTATCTTTAAAATTAACCATTATAGTAAAATATAATATGAACACATGACTCTGTGAAAATAATGAGATCAAATCACTTATGCAGGTTATAATTCCTGCTTTATTTTTACAAAATGTCCTGTTTGTTTTTTGTGTCTATCACACTGATGAGGTGATCAAATGATTGATTATTGATGTCGTTCGACCTGTTTTAAACCAGATGACAGTGCAGGTGACACTGTGGGAGGAATCTGTGATAAAAATAAATAAAGAAATAAAGGATAAAAAAAAGATCCTGCAGCTTAATGACAATCTTAGCTTCTGAAAAGGCATATAAGTGTAACACACCTGTCACCTGTGTGTGATGGTCCATGTGTCTTATAAACTGACATTGTGTATATGATCATGCTCAGAATCTGTCACTGCTTTTCAGAATATTAGAAACAAATTATCTGATGTCACATCACGCCGATTCAAGGTCAGGTTTGTTTGTTTTTTTCAGTCCTCAAACTCTGCTGGAGTTTCACAGGAATCACAGAATCTCCCAAACAATGGAAGTGAATGGTGACCAGTTTTCAAATGGAAAAACAACTGGGGGGGGGGGGGGGGGGACATAAAACACCTTCAAACTGCTCGTCTCCTGAAGTCCCAACACGCCGTTTGCACACCGTCTCTCACACACACACACACACACACACACACACACACACACACACACACACACACACACACACACACACACACACAGTTCAGACAGTGTGTGTGTGTGTGTGTGTGTGTGTGTGTGTGTTTGTGTGTGTGTGTGTGTGTGTGAACGTGGCTCCAAGCTAAAGATCTACAGTGAAAATTCAGGATAAAAACATGGTGGAAATATGTTTCATTCGTCCAGGTCATTATAATCTCAAGAAAAGACTAAACTGAAGTCAACTGGACTTGTTTTATTGTCTTTGAAGACATTTCGCCTCTCATCCAAGAAGCTTCATCAGTTCAGTCCAGAACCCAGCGTTCTCCCCTGTCCTGAATTTTACCCATCCTCATCTGGTCATCCTAGATCAGGGGTGCCCACACTTTTTCGGCTTGCGAGCTTCTTTTAAAATGACCAAGTCAAAATGATCTACCTACATTAAAAATGAGGAGGCAGACTCACAGCCCAGTCCACCCACCCCGAAAATGATCAAGACAGCAGCAGCACCCCCAGATTGTGACCCCCGGGACCGGGACATCAGCTGTGCACCTGCAACTCAAGCTAACGTCCCAGGTCAAAATGCTAGTATTTCAGAGGCACCGCATCAAACAACTAGCTTCACATTTCCGTGAAGGTCATTTGGTAAAGAAACGTTTTGTCGGTCATTCAGTGCGAGCTGGTTTAGCAAATGGAGATGGCTCCATTATATTGAGGACAGCGATCGCGTTGTTTGTTTCATGTTCATGAAGATGTTTTGGACAGTCTGGACATTGGCAGCCTAATGAGGAGCTTCATCAGCGCCAACCCGGAGAGGAAAGCCACATTTGGAGTTGTGTGACGCCGGTCAGACACTTTTCTTTTCTAATGCTGCCGCCGCGCAGCACACGGCGCCTTTACACACAGAGTTCAGCACCACAGTGACATGGACAGCAGCCGTGACAAATTGTTTATGGTTGACAAGGTGATCGGCACCATGGACAGTTATACAGACAGATTTTTGCAGTCTTAATTACTGTGCGGGTATTTTTTAATCATTATTATCAATGCAGGGAGTTGCGAGTGCAGCACAGAGCTTTTTTTTTCTCAGCCCCCCCCCCCCCCCCCCCCTGCTGAGAATATGTTCCCGCGGCTATGTCTCACACTGGCTGCCCTGTACGTCAGTCAAGTGGCAAATGCCATACTGGGATAGGCTAACATCTAATTTTCTTGTTGAATGACATGCGATCTACCCACACTCCCTTTGCGATCGACCGGTCGATCGCGATCGACGTATTGGGCACCCCTGTCCTAGATAGAAGGATGACGGTTCAGATGATGAGCGTTAGAAAGCAGAAAACAGGCAGACAGACCTGCAACATCTCCACTTTTAAATGGATTTCTTTGCTTTAAAGACGTCACTGATCTGACCTGCAGAGACTTTAAACTTTCTGCAGATAAATAATAATCCTTCAACCTAAATGTCTCGATTGATATGTTTAGTTCTGGCTCTGATTGTACATCTCTTCTTTCAGAAATCAAGACATGAAATGACTCCATGAAAGCTGATGTGCAAATGTGCAGAGATAATATTCACATTAAGACTAACTCACCTTGTCAGCCACGCTGTTTTGGACGAGCGTCCTGACCACCACCCCGGTCGTCTTCCCTCCCACGATGCCGAACCCCAAACCAGATCCATCGTTGACCAGCTCGATCTCCTCCACGTGACCCCACTGATCCTGCAGGACGAGACGGAGACAGACGGACGATAACCACCAGGTGAACAAACTCAGCTGGATATTAAAATAATGAGAAACAGTTTGTGTTTCCAGTATTTGCCAAAACCAAAGCAGATTCTGAAGGAGATTTACAATTAAAATAAACTTTTTAATTTGGAGTGTAATGAAAGTTTGCATTGTGTTGTGATTTGAAAAATATGACTTTAGAAGAAAGTAGAAACAACCTGTTGACTTTGGTAAAGAAAAACCTGCATACTGAAGACTGGATTTTCTTTCAAAGTATGTTCATTAACTTTCATTTCTTTTTCTATTTTTCATCATTTCTTACACATTCATATTTATCCATTTTGCTGACGTTCGAGCTTTAATGTGACATAAAACTTCTTTGTATGAACTTGATGGTTCAATAAAGAAAAAAAAAGTGGCAGATATTTCAGCAGGAATTCTTTAAAAACACACCAAAGTGGGAATTTAATGATTATAAATAAATTTCAAACTTGAATTAAGAAAAAGGATCAAATACACATAACATGCTCTCTATAGAACTTTAACAAATAAACAATAAATAAAAACAATCTGTGTAATGTCTGTTCAAAATCACATATTGGCTATTTAATATTAATATCCAAAATGCAAAAATCAACCTGATTTAAGTCAATCTTCTCTTTTTTGAGACCAATGTATTTTGTACAGTCCTTAATATAAATAAACTTAAAACTCAACTGAATTATTGTAAAATTATGACCTTCTATCTCATAATTACTTTTTATCTCATAATTACTTTTTTTTATCTTGTAATCATTACTTTTTATTTCATAATTTTGACTCTTTATCTCATAATTATGACTTCCCGTGGGGATATTTTTTTCTTTCACAGGTGGAAATGAGTTTCCATATAAAAAGCAGAATCTCAGGAATCAAATTTAATTAAATTAAAGTAGTACTTTTTTTTTTCTTTTATCAGATTGATGCAGTGAAAACAGAAGGAGTGTATTGTTTGAGTATTTTGTGTTTTGTGTGTTTCCTCCTGCAGCTTCAGCAGCAGCAGATTCTCTCTCAGAGCTGCTGCTGGTTTATCTGTCCTGAGGTGAAAGGTCGTTAAACTGAACCTCAGCAGGTAATTACCAGCTGAGAGCATTTCCTGCTCTCTGATACCAGCTGCTGATCAATGATCCCACACACACACACACACACACACACACACTCTGAGTGTTTATGAAGCGGCTGTAATCACAGGTGGTGACTCTGGTCTCTTATTACCACTCTGATCTGATAGAGGAGGTCTTCCTCTGTCTAATGAAACAACCCTCCTCCTCCTCTTCCTCCTCCTCCTCCTCCTCCTCCTCCTCAGCTGATCCCAGGAGGCCGTTCTGTTCGGAGCCGTTTGCCTGATAAAGTCGGATCACACTGAACGTGTTGAATGCTTTTCTCTGCAGCAGAAGTTCAGTCTTTTCACAGCAGAGGATCCGTTACTGCGCTTCAACGTGTCGAGTTTCTGCACATGTGCAAACTACATTTGTGTCTACGATTATTTCTGTAACACCTCTCTGTGTGATTAAAACTGGAGACAGGTGACTCAGAGGTAAGTTAAACTGAATATTCAGGTGTAATAAGTTGTGTGACAACAGCTGAGTATTTATAGAAACCTGCTGTTTTAGAAATCGGTTAAGACAAACTGAGTGCAGAGGATCAGTTTACAGTTTCATCAGGAAACAGACTCGGTTTCATTTTTAATATAATATAAATCCATCTTTTACATTTCAACTCTTTAACTCTTCACTGTAAATCCTCTAAATAATTATTTGTAATAAGAACAGAAAACATCTTGCTTAACTTTTTGCTTTTTGGACAACAGAGGAAACACTGATGACCTTTATGATGTCTATCTATTTTCTGAGTTTGATGAAGACAGGATGAGCCCAGTTCTTGTGTTAAAAAGAAATAATTCACTGATTTTATACATTAAAATGATTAAAAATAAAGAACAGTCCTCCTCTGTCTGTTGCATAACATATTTTATAGCTCTGGAGAAGAAGAAACTACAAATTTATAATAAGAAATCTATTTTGCAAACCCAAGTTATGGAGGTTGAAAGATGGTGCACACAGGGAGGGTGTTTAACAGGATCTATATGCTTTTCCACAGTATCAGATGTTCATGTTGAAAGTGGCCAAAAAATTTAAAACCAAATGTAAGTAAAAGTAATCCCTTTGAGCATCCCTCCACCTTCAAGTTATTTGACAACTCTGCTCAGGACTTCTCTTAAAGTTTTCAGTTTGTTCAGAATGTCTCGATTTTTCTGAACTACTTTCTCTCTAGTAGAAAAGAAAGTAGTTCTGGTAGATTCTACTTTAGAAAGAAAGTAGTTCCTACATGAAAACTGCTCATAACAAGGTCTGTGGA
This sequence comes from Lutjanus erythropterus, assembly GCF_056507025.1. Classification (NCBI taxonomy): domain Eukaryota; kingdom Metazoa; phylum Chordata; class Actinopteri; order Lutjaniformes; family Lutjanidae; genus Lutjanus; species Lutjanus erythropterus. The sequence continues at coordinate 41,987,212 of NC_139323.1, read as the reverse complement.
TTATCTTCAGTAACTGGGTCATGATTTTTACAAAGAGATGCTAGTTTTGAATTTTTCAAATGTTTTTTAGCACTTTGAGCTCCACAAGCAGAGTGTCATTAAGTCTCATTATATTCAGACATCTCTACAGCTGATATCTGCAAAACTCTGCAACTCACACCAAATCTATCTAAATGGATAAATAAGACTACAGGTGAGAGGAAAAATATTTCTGACGACTCGGAAACTTCAGTCTTTTAGACTGTATTTTATTTAGACAAAGTTCTTGTACAGTTTCTCGTGTTTTGGCCTGAAAGATAAAATTAAACCCAGAACAAGATCAATATTTGAGTTACAGAGATGCATGCTGGGAGAGAGGCCTGTGCAGGATATGTAGCAAGCTGTCAGAGTCGGGGAGACTGTTTGCTTTCATGTATGATTGACAGGAGGCTGGTCATGTGACCTGGATGACTGGGAGAAGTTTCAAAACTTCATGCAGTTGTTCTTCAGTTCATTTCCTCTCTGCTGAGGCACTTTTAAAAGCCCCCTCAGGTTTCTTTAATTGCACAATCTGTGAGTTTTTATCTCTTTTCTTTCTGCTTTTCATCATTTTTAGGAGAGCCATAAATTAACTCCAAACTCCAGAGTGCATCTGCCGACACATTGTCCTAATCGATGGTGGGAAAATATTCACTAAATAGACAAAAGCTGTAAAAATCATATCAGACTCGTTGATTTATGTCCGTCTTTATGAGCGACTTTACAGCGACAAGCAGCATCGGAGTAATTCCAGAGAAGAGAGAAGAGCTGAGAGCTTCAACGCCAGGACGAAACATCAGAGACGCCTGAACCAGCCCGCCTCAGGAGCGTCGGCTTTAGGAGACGGGACAGTTAGCCAGGCCAAGAGAAGAGCTATAAAACCCAAGCCAGAGTTGTGTTTTTATGCCCACGGCTCCATTAAACGTGACCTCGATAGAAACGGGACATGAATAAAACAAAAGCAGGAGGATCGGTGGCCTGGTATGCAGGATGTGGCCCCAACCCAATGAGCCAGGAGGAGGAGGAGGAGGAGGAGGAGGAGGAGGGTAACAAACAAGAGGGACAGTGTAATTCTGTGTGATAATGACCCGACAATAGAGCGGAGCAGAATCATTACGGCTCAGACTAACCTGTGATCCTCGGCTCACATTAACAGTCCAGAGCTGCTCCGCTCTGTCATCACATCGTTTCTCTTACAGAAATCTTTTCTTTCACTTATTTAAATGTCAGAGTTCTCAAACAGTTTCATGTCCGCTCATCAATAACTCAGGAACACATGAAAGGGATCGTTCAGGTTATGGATGATTAAAAAGTTGATCAATCATGTAAAATTTAATCAAATAAACGTGAAGCTCTTTATATGTTTCACAGGCTACACTCTTAGAAATAAGGGTTTCAAAAGGGTTCTTCCTTTAGGACTGTGGTTCTACCCAGAACTATTTGATTGTGAGGAACCGGTTTTGAAGAAAGTGTTTGTCAAGGGTTCTTTTTAAGACTAAACATTTCCATTAAGAACCCTCTTCACCCAAAGAACCATTTTTAGAAGAAAGAGTTCTTCTAAGATTGTTGAAATCCTCTTTCATTAAGGGTCTGTCAAAGGTTCTTTATACCATAATATAAAACTGTTCTCAGTAGAACCTCCTGAGTTGATTCTAGATAAAGCCCTTGGAATATAAAAAACGTTCTCGGTAGAAGTCCCTGGTTGGATTCTTGTTGGCACAAGGTAGAAAGGTTCTGGACAGAACCTCCAGAGAGGGTTCTAGGTGGAACCACTGCACCATAAAAGGGTTTTCTGCAGAACCTCTAACAGGGGGGTCTCTATGAAACCTTTCATAACTGTTCAAATATCATTAAGTATCAAAAGTAAAACTAAAGTTACTGTTTTTGGTGAAAGATTTAAGGAGTGATTTAACTTCAGTTTAAATAATTTCACTCTATTTGTTCAGCAGGATGATCCAAACAAACATCACTGTTAGAGTTATGAAACACAGATACATCACCAGAAGTAAAGGACTGATGTTTGGCTATAAACAAACTGCACTGCATGTAAAACTAAATCATCTGAGATAGTTCACAATTTATGTGCTCACACTGTACAGGTAAAACAGAAATAAAGTCAATAAAGATTTGTTTGAAATCTCCAAGGCAGGTAGAAATTTGTTTGCTAGCGATAAAACTAACACAGCAGTGCACAGATCATCCTGTGTGCTCAAACTTCTAGACAAACAAAGAAGCACCACACCGGAGTATTTGGAGAGAACCAGAACAGAGAGAACCTGAGGTTAGCAAGATACGTTTCATCTCAAGAAAAAATTCAAAGATTGAATCTTTTCTTGAGATTACAATAACCTGGATGAATGAGAACATTCACAGACATCTAGTTCATATTTCCTGTTCAAATTATGCACCATGTCGCCATGACAACTTCAGGTGCTCTGACCTCCTGACTGGCTGATCATCACTTAATCATTTGATTTAATTCAACATCTAATGGTCATTTGGGAGCAGCTGATTGGTCCTCACTCCTCGCTGCACAGACAAACAAAAACAAAACAACATCCAGTGAAGTTGAATTCCAGGCCGACTCTAAAATGAGTTGAGCGACTCAAAAATCCAGGGTTTGGTTTGTGATATGAGAGCAGATAGATAAATAGATATTGGATATCATTATATTGTGATATGACAGAAGTTTTGTCTCTTCCTGGTTTTAAAGACTGCATCACAATAAAGTGATGTAATTTCCTTAACTTAAACTGTTCTACTTCTTCTATTATTATTATTTTATCCACTTAGTCATTATATCCACATTACTTCTGATTATTTATCAAAACTGGTTTAATATTTAGTGAAAGTACCAACAGTCATCTCCACATTACTGTCACCGTTTCGAGGTATTTGGTCAAAAATATTCTGATATTTACTCATTTTATCATCTTTTAAAAAACATAAAAGTTTCAAAATTCGGGAGTCTTCATTTAAAGACAGATTTTATGTTGTAGAACAAAATGTGAAAATCTCTTCACCTTGTTTTAACTGCAGATCTTATTTCAGACACTTAAAGAAAAACCCACTGACTTTTAGTTTTTCACTTGTAAAAACCTGCAGAAGCTTCACCATCTTCACCCTCCAGACACACCACAGGTGAAGTTCTCTCCAGTCTGACCTGCGACCCTTCTTCTCAGTTTGAATCTGACATCTTTTCCTCGTGTCTCTGTCTGTCTCTGTCCTCCCTCTCTGCCGCCCCTCTCTGACTCGCCCGTCATGTCGACATTCATTGATCGCCTCCGCAGACTTAAATACATATTGTCAGGAGCGATGCTGCAAGTGGAGCACTAACTTGATTTCCTATAGGCTTCGAGGTCGTAAAAATCATCCGAGTCAATGTCAGCAGACTTACGGCTCGTCATAAACAGGAGGTCTCACTCTGATACAGAGGCGTGGCCTCAAAGTGACCTCCAGTTATGATTGACGCCCGCTCTGCAACGCTTGTTTTGAGTGACAGCCAAGCTGCTGGATCTCTGTGTGTGTGTGTGGTACAGTATAAAGCTGATTTCAGCAATGCTCCAGATCTCTGCTGGTTTAGGATCAGACCTTAAAAATAATTTCATACTGAGCCATAAAACAAATGTGCAAACTCAGACTTTAATTTTCTTTCACGTTTTGTTCCAAAATGAGAAAAGCTGACATCTGGTTTTTGCAGCTCAACATGCAGCAGATAATGGTCACTTTAATTGTACAACAGGGAACATTTGAGTTTACTAACTCTGACACTTTAACTTTCTGGACAATATAATTTTAAATACATTAAATGCTTAATATTGATTTTTTTTTACCCTAAAATGGATGCTACAGTTTGTGAATTTCACAATCTAAGCTTGTTTTCCTGTTTCTCTCAAACAACTGACAATAAAAGTTTAGTATCAGAGGAGAAAGTCCCATCTGGAGTTTATACTGCATCTTTTAGTCCAGATTTAAGAATCTGCTGTGAGCTCAGCTGAGTAAGCTAACTGTCTCTGCAGCGACAAAAATACAGATCACTGGTCAGAGAAGGAAGGAATTCATCATAAAGGGTTTAAAAAATAAAAAAACAGACAAATCAGATCCATCAGTACTAACAAGTCTGAAATAACAATAATCTCTAATAAAGTTTATCAACAGATTTAGAGACAGAGCCTCTCAAGTTCAGGATCAAGCTGTCTGATGTATCTGTTCCATCCACACATGAACCGTTTTAGATTTGTCTTTTGGGATGAATTCTAGATCATTCTTACCATGTTGATGGCGGCGGCGCCGGCAGGTTGTGATGATGCGCTGAGTGGGCGGTCCCTGGCTACCACCAGCTCCACCGTCTCTCCGGGCTGCTGCAGGAGGGTGAGGGCCTGCTGCTGGCTGATCCCCGGCTCCAGAGGGCTGCCGTTTATCACCAGGATCTGGTCCCTCTCCTGCAGACGACCGTCCCTGCAGCCGCCACAGGAAACATCAGTCAGGACTTTTCAACAGCGTGAGACAAACCAAAGAGCTCTGCAGAAGTTTCAACTAAAGATTTTACTGTCAGCAGCCACACAGCTGGTTGGTTAGTTTTTAGTTATAGTCTGTATGATATGTTATGTAGAGTAGCTGTTAAATCCTAAAAGAAAAACAATGTACACTGATATGCTAAGCTAAGCTAAGCTAAGCTAAGCTAATAAACAGTATTCCAGTTCTGCTGATAATCAAGTTTGTTTTTTGTTTACTCATGTATTGATTAAAGGATCAATCCAGTGTTTTTGCATGTTTTAGCCCAAAGCTCTGCAACCTTTACAAACAAAAAAAGAAAAAAAATCTGTCTGAAGCCTCAAATATTAAATTCTTTATTTTCCTATTGAGTTTATGGAGCCTCAAGAAGACGGCAGTGAGCCGCGGATGTCGGCTATGATGCACATTTTAGGTACAGAAACATTAAAACTGTTTTGTATTTGGTGTATAGGCTACATATTTTTACAGTGGACTAATTGTTATATTATTATATTGCAAGCTGCAGTTTTCAGTCCAACTCAAATTCTTATGGTTTGAAATAACTTTTTGGCAGTTTTGCTGAGCTATAATCTTAAGTTAAGATAATTTAATTTTCTTCTTTGAAAAAACTTGAATCTTTCAGTGAGCTGTGAACCCGATGCATCTTTGTGTTTCTAAAACTTGAAGATTCAAGTTTATCTAAAGATGAAAGGTAAATTATTTCAACTAAAGATCAGTTGTTGGTCAAACTTTTTCACAACTTAAGAATCTGAATTGGGCTCAAAATTCAGACATCTACTGCAGTATGTTGCCTGAAAATTTAGAGATTTCTTAACTTTTTCATTGACCTACAGCAATGATAAATGGAAATTAAAATGTTAAAATAAATAAATAAAAATTATTCATTTCCATATAACTTGTTGCCAAAGCCACAGGGAGCCACTGGAGAGGAGCTGCAGGTTGCAGACACGTGTTTTAGTCCATCATGTGGACATTATATTACTGTAAAAATGCTGAACAATGAATTATTTTTATATTTATATAACTGCCTTTGATTTAGTTATTAACAATGACTTCAATAACTGTTAAAAAAAACCTACTGAATGTAAGTTTTGTTTGTTGTCTGGCTGTTGTCTCTCTACATGACTGTATAATTTACACTCAACAACAAGCAGCTGTTGTGTCATTAAATCAGTTTTTCATGCAGAAATAAGACCAGTGGAAATAATGGCAAAAAAATAACAATACTGGTCAGAAATACTTGAGTTATTGCCTCAGTCCAGACCTTTGAGTCCGCCCACTTCAGCAACTTGTCTGATTCTCACTGGAAATGGAGTGAAACATGTTGACAGTTCTGTCTGTTATCAGGCAACGAAAGTGTTTTTTCTGTCCTCAAATCGTTCAGCTCTACTGCCAGCAGCTTTCTAAAGCGTACAGAGCTGTTCAAGATTCATCTTTCAGGCAGATTATAAAAACAACTTGTGGAGACTTGATCAAAGTTATCTTGTTGTTGCATGGTAACAAACTGCAGAGTTTTCAAATCATTCTGGCAGAAATAAAAGCAGATATGAACTTCAGTGAGTTTATTGAGAAACATGTGGGACGTATAACAAATACTTTTTTAAGTTTATCTTAAATTGCATTTGAGTCTAATTAGCACACTATTTTTAACTGAATACAAAGATGTATAAATGCAGCGTGTTGTATTAAATAATGAATTACCCATAATTCTATCAGGAAGGGACAATAATAAGCTTGTTTTGTTGTTACTTATGTGTGCTGCCACTTGTTTGTGTTAGAAGTGGAAATGTGTTCAGAACAACAGTTGTAAATATTTTGAACCAAAAGTAAATGTTGAAGTCTAATATTAATGAATGGAACATTTATTTAAAGAAAACAGGAAACAATGGCTGCCTGGTAGATTTATGCATCGACACACTGGTCCAAGGATCTGTCTGCAAACTAATGAATATGAGTGTTGTTAATTCAATCATGCTGACAGCGTCAAGTGCTTTAAACAAAAGTGTGATGCAGATTCGCAGCAGAGTGAGAGAGAGAGAGAGAGAGAGAGAGAGCGAGAGAGAGAGAGAGAGAGAAAGAAAGAGAGAGAGAGAGAGAGAGAGAGAGAGAGAGAGAGAGAGATAAAAACTTAATTTAATCATGAAGCCTGAAGTGTATGAGTTGGACTACACTGCAGACTGGAGTCTCTGTTACAGTGAGAAACAGATCCTTCTAAGTCCACATAGATCCACATAGATCCTTTTAGATCCACATAGATCCACACAGATCTCCTCTGTCTTGTCTCCATCATCATCTCGTCACAGTTCAGTTCAGTTCAGTTCTTTATAGTGAATTCAATCAGAATTGGGAAGTTGGAATTTTCCAAGTCCCATGATTGAGGCTGAAGAATCAGGGCAATCGGGCATTCACTGTAGCCGCCCAAAATCTCTGGACCAGCCTAGATTTCTCGATTAAGTGTTCTCCTTCTGTTGAGATTTTTTGGCCAAAACTTTTAAGGTAAGATCCACATGTTATCTCCGCTGCTATCTCACTGTTTACCATGTTATACTTCTTACTGTACAGAACTTTGTTCAACTTTGGTTGTTTTTAAATGTGCGTTATAAAGAAACTTGACATGTGAAATCTGAAAGACTAAACTGAAAGAAAACAGAATGGTAGCCTACGTTTTGTAAAACGATCTGGAGTGATTTTAAAGTCTATAAGATTTCTAATAAATGACCTAAAACACTGTAGAAAACCCTGCTAAGTCTGACCGAACGTCGATGAGCTGCAGCTCACACTGACTGCAGGACAGAAAGAAGTTTAACAGATGAACCTGTGAGCGATGCCTCCAGGCTGGATGTGTTTGACGAAGACGCCGTGACTGCTGCTTCCTGCTGGATTTAGACCAACCACGCTGAAGCCCAGACCGCCAGAGACAGGCCGAGTCAGGCTGACCAGCTCTGTGGGACGGCCCTGCACACACACACACACACACACACACACACACACACACACACACACACACACACACACACACACACACACACACACACACACACACACACACAGAAAAGACACACACTCAGTGTTATAACGCACGCTGTGGGTTCTGCAGGTATGTCTCTGTGTCTATGTGTTGTGGCTCCACCCACCTTGGCAGCAGCAAGGATCCATTTCTGCAGGAGGTCAGATGAGGGCGGAGTCTGATTGATGGGCGGAGATGAACCATTGGTCAGGATGGAGGAGGAGGCGGACAGGGTGGGCGGGGCCAAGCTGCTGGCCGGATTAACAGCATTCATGATCAGCTGACCCTTTTTAGAGAAACTGAAGTCGCTGGAGGCGTCAGGAGGCATGCTGCTGAGCTGCAGAGGAGGAAGAGGAGGAGGAGGAGGAAGAATTTCAGGCTATATTTAATTTGGACACATCTCTTGTACAGCTTCTTGTGTTTAAGCAACAATTTACATTTAATAATTTTGGCTTCTGACAGAAAAACTACATTTCATGGCACTCTGCCAGGACATTTGTGAAGAATTATTCAATTAAATTATCATGAAATATATAGATACATACATATATATAATATATATATGTATGTGAGTGTATGCTCACATACACACATGTACATATAAGTCTTTCTCTATTATATTCAGGACACAACAATTATTGTTCTCTTTATGATTTTAATTAGGTCTATGTTCTATGTTATTCTGTGTAGACTTGGTGCAAATATTTTAATACATGTCTAATATCTTTCCAGTACATTTTTCTTGTGCTGTTCTTTCACATAACCAAATAGAAGTTTTGTTTTGTCTTTGTTTTCTGAAAGACTATGTCAAATTATTCCAAGAAATAACAGATATATTTTCTACCTTCTTAAAGATTCTGATGAAAGAAATGGGAACCTGTTTTAAATATAAGTGTGGTATTGTTACTGAAACTTAGGAGCAGAAATTATGTCAAACAAAATATAAAGAACATATGGGGTCCACAAAAAATAATAAATGACATGTATGTTGTCTTTCCATTGAATAAAAGTTGCCTGGTCAAAGATTCCTCAGTCTAATGTAATTAGTTTGAATGTAAAGAGAAAAGTCGTCCTGAAGTTTTTTGTGGTTTGCAGTGTTTCATTGAGCCACCAGCTGTTCCTCACTGAGCAGGATGGACGTACGACTGAATCTGAGAATCAGTAAAGTCAGCACAGTTTGTGTTTTCCAACCTAGACAAAAAAAAGACAAAGTAGTAAAAGAGCTCAAGCTGTCCTGCTGGACACATGTTTTAACCAACAGAGCTGAAGTTAGTTTTAGATTAGATATTGACCAGCTGGATGTGTATAATCAATGACAGAGATCAGACTGTTGGTATTAAGAGATGTGTGTCACTAAAACACTGGCCTGAACAGCTGACACAAAGCAAAGCAAACACACAATTTATTATTTTAAAGTATAACAGATGCTGGACTTTTGGGCCTGAAACTAAACTTACTTATTAACAATATTTGTTTAAACATCTGATATTGATATACAGTACTGGTTTTCTTTCATTAGACACATAACACACTCAGTGAGCTTCATGTTTAAGCATTAGCATTAGCCAGCTACACTTTCACATATTAATGTGAGGAAGGTTCCATCAGATCTGTGTGGAACCATCATGGACGTGTTCTAGAGCCACGGCTGATCAGTCATGTGACTTGACTGTTCACTATTAGTGTTTTTACACCGATATTAGTGTGTATATGTACAGTTTTCTTTAGAAAACATGCTGATTAACCCATTGCCAGACAAGTTTCAGTTGTTTGTTTGTTTGAATGTGTTGCAGGGATGCAATGATCCATCATGCATCTGATGCATCAGGCTTTAATGTGTAAGATATGAATGCATCAATTCAGACGACCTGTATCGGTAAAAAGCTGAATGCGAATTGGGAAAAAAAAAAAGTAGTATCACTGTTCCTCCACACTGCACTTCCTCCATACGGTCAAATTCCATAAAAAACACTGCACTCTTAACATGAAACAGAGCAGCTGATCATCTTACTGCAAAAATACATTTTAAACAGTTTTAAAGTTTGTTCAGTTTGTTCACACGAATGTACGTCCAGGCGCTCCACTTGTTTTCATGTTTGGACCTAATTTTCAATCAACAAGATTGTGACAGGATCAATTTTTCATCAATTTCTGATATTTTATGGACCAAACAACAAATCAATAAATCTTGAAAGTATCTGATAGATTAATTGATAATGAAAATAATCATTAGTCGCAGTCCTACAAAGATGTTTTCTTTGGCACATCTCTGCAGCACAACAATAATTTTGCAAACAAACATTTGGGTTTTTATCAAATATTGCTCCTGTGATTTGAATACTTTCGATTAATTGTTCAACTCTGAAAAGAATCACTGAAGAACGTGAAAATTATCACCAACACTGATCAGCTTCAGGTTTTTACAAAGAGATGTAGAGATGTAAAGAGAGAGAGGGGGGGGGGGGGGGGGGGGGGGGGGGGCTCTTCTATGCAAGGACGTTGTCGACAATAAAGAAAGACGTGGAGAGAAAAAAATGAAGCGTAGAGGCCGGGGGGTAAGTGGGGAGGAGAGAGGGAAAAAAAAAATCAATAGATTCCTCTGCAGGCTCTCTCTCTCTGAACAGGTAATGTATTAATGACCTTTACACTCACATTGTGGAAACTTATCAGTCTGCGGCTTATTTAGGCCAGGCTGACGGAGCAGGATCCCGAGCCATTTCATCAATACCGCCTCGACAAGGCCGTTACTCAAACCAAGACACTAGATATTAAAGCTTGATAGATCCGCAGAGAGCCGGGGGAAGGAGGGAGAGAGGGAGGGAGGGAGGGAGGGAAAATAAATAAAGAAAGAGAGAGAGAAGTCCCTGCTTCATATACCCTCCGCCGGCTTCCACCGACGCATTCATAGACTCAGCTCTGACCTTCGCAGCACTTAGAATATGAAGCCCAGCGTCAGTTATTGCCATTATCTTAATTTGGCCCGCAGATTGTTTATTGTAAAGGCTCCACGTCAGAGCGAGCGGGAGCTGAATACAGATGGCGATGCAGAGGGGAGTCAATGTCCCCCCCACCCCACCCCGCTAAAGCCCCACTGACAGGTCACTGTGTTGGACAGGAGGCGGCGGTGTACTGATACCTGATAGGCTGTCAACACCTGGGCGGAGTTACACATGTCACATTGGATGGGAAACATTCATCAGTCTGCAGAGCTGCTGCAACTTTACACTCCACATACAGCTGCTTATACACTCATATTTACATTAGAGCCAGTGAAACAGCTGCTGATGTAAAGCAACCTGACAAGAACAACCTGTCACTGACAACATTCAGTCTGCATCCACACACTGTTAGTCACATCATACTGAAATCGCTGTTTTTAGTTGTCTTTTATTTCAAAAAGATACCACATCAACAAAAGAAGCTCATCTAATCATGAACAAACAAAAACCTCAAAAAAATCAAGATCAGTTTCAATGTGCGTCAAATTTTAGGGCTGCAAATCGAACTTTTACCAAAATCAGAATATGGCTTTCTGCAATTTTCAAATCGCAGTTTCCTGTTTTCTGAGTGTTTTCGTGTCTCGCTTGGTTTCTGATCTGGTTTCTAATCTGATTTTTGATCTGGTTTCTGATTGCTGCAGGGTCAGGATGTGGTTTTCGTGTCTCACCTGGTTGCGGAGCTGTTTGATGGAGTGCTGCAGGGTCAGGATGTGGTTGAACAGAGGACTCTGCAGGGTCTCCCTCAGGTTTCCCAGGGTGTCACTGTGGGTCCACTCCTCCCTCTGGACCAGTTTGGCCTGCAGACGCTCCAGAGCTCCCAGTACCTGCTGACGCTCCGCTGACGACACTGAGGACAAACACAGGATGTAGAAATAACTACACATGATCATATCTGAGGGTCCTGACGTGATGAACAGCGGAGAGGATTTACCTGTCGGGACATTTTCAAACATCTTCGTCCCTCGCTGTCTGTCTGTTGTTCTGGATCAATCTGACAGAGAAGAACAGAGAACAACATCTGTTATTTCATTTTTATTTCAAACAGTGGAGAGCAGGAACCAGGGCTGTCTGATGTGACGATATACGATGTGACAATAGAAAAACGTATTATTTCATATTGTGCCCTGCAGTTTAAATCACACTCATGGATGCAGGCCAGGCAGGAAATCTGCATGAAGGCAACACAAACAAACATGGAGGACAGTGAACGTGACACAGAACAGAGTAATTCTGAACAGGAGAAGGATTCTGACCAGCTGAGACAAAACAGGGAGCTCGTACCTAAAACAGAGAAGCTAACTGTCACTCAGACGTGATTTAGGTATGAAAGGTCTGACAGGAGACTGTCATTTGCAAATATTACCACAGACTAGTGCTGCAACAATTAACTGATTATTAATCTACCATTAAATTATCCAACAACTATTTTGACAATCAATTAATCATTTTGAATCATCTTTTCATTTAAAAAAAAGTCTAAATTCTCTGATTTCAGCTTCTTAAATGTGAATATTTTTGGACGTCATGTTGGACTTTGGGAAACAATGATCAATATTTTTCACCATTTTCTGACATTTTATGAACCAAACAACTAATCGATCGATCAAGAGAATAATCAACAGATTAATCAGTTAAGAAAATAACCATTAGTTGCACATCGAAACTATTCATTCATTGAATTTACAGAAAAGTATGTTATATTGTGATATGAAACATTTTTGTGTACATTTTGCTTTTTGTTTTATTTGCGTTTGTCTGTCATTATTACATTTTTATGCTGCACATTGCTAAAGAGCTGCTAAATCTGCTAACAGATTTTTGTGTTTTTCAAGCACAGTAACAACACAGATCTGTCTATGGATCAATCATCTCTCTGGACATGAAATGCTCTGATCAGACATGAGATTTTGGTCATATTACTCTCCTCTAGCATGAACAACAAATGACTGCTGGGTAAAACACATTGTGAAGGGTTCAAAGTTATCTGTACTCTAATGGCTCACATTATAAATTCACCAACTCCATCATTATAACCACTGAGTCATGTCTTACTCAGCATTCTGACGCTCTGAGTTTTTCCACTGACTCAGTTTCTATCACATTTAATTTGCTGTGTGTTTTTATAATTCAGTGTTTAAAAGCCGACCAGGACGGGGAGGCTGTATATTTGTGCTGCTGGAGGCTTTTAATGTGAAACATCTGCAGGAAGTGTAGTTGGACAGACAGTAGCTCCACATCAAACAAGAAACAGTAAAAGAGAACAACTGGAATTAATTACTGACTGCAAACAGTAGAGTTCTTGTTAACCAGAGAACGTGTTCTCAGCAGACTGCGGAGTCTGACGTGACTACTGGTGGAACTGGACTTTATACTGGATTAATCCTGACAAACTAGTTCAAATGGAAGGAAATCACTATATGGCCCAGTGCAATATTAAAAAAAAAATTCCCAGGACCAGAACGTCTACATCAGTGGTGCCCAACCCCCGTCCTCAGGGACGTCTGTCCTGCATGTCTGAGATGTTTCTCTGCTCCAACACACCTGATTCAAATGATCAGCTCATCATCGAGCCTCTGCAGAAGCCTGACAACAACCTGATCATTTGAATCAGGTGTGTTGGAGCAAGGAAACATCTCAGACATGCAGGACAGACGTCCCTGAGGACCAGGGTTGGGCATCACTGGTCTACATCATTTAAAGTTGTTGTTTTTTCAGTTCAAAGACAATCAGAGAAACTCCTGCACGCTGTCTCACATTCTGCTGATATATTTATTAAATATCAACGTTTCGGACTAAATGATCTCCATCAGGTTCACTGGCAGCATCCAAACATTTCCACACACATACAATCTTTAAGACTGCCTCCATTTTCAATCAGCCAATCAGAGGAATGCTGAGACAGATCTACACCTGAATCTGATTAACGTGTCATCAGTCAGACAATCAAGCTGAAAAAAATTCAATAAATCTTAAATATGTATTTTATCTTAGATACACCACAAGTAAAAAAAACTGACAAAAGCAAGTGTCAGCATATATCATCATCCTATAATAAATATATCTACCCCCCGCAAAAAAAGTAATGAAATGGTCATCAGATGTGCATATTAGGATAAATATTAGGTTCACATCCATATCATCTAAATAGTTGAAGGAAAATAGTAAAGGTTAGGTCTAAAGTCTAATGACTTGTTAAGTCTGAATATTTTCTTCAACAAATACACAAGAAAATCTGTTTTTTTTTAAGTCAAATATGAACATATTTTTTTACTGAACTCCAGACTGCTTTGTTTTTGTTTTTTGTTTTTTCAGTAAAAGTGAAAAAATGAAAATGCAAGAACAATCCTTTCCACTAATCGTATCACGTATCGCAGTTTCAGTCAAAATAATTGCAGCTTTGTTTTTTTTTTACCATATCATGCAGTTACCATCTGAACAGGCCCATTTTTCAATAAGAGAACTCATCTTTCTCCATAAATATAGCAGCACTGAAGACAACTTTTACACACAACACTGACTGAAAATATGAAAAGTGGTGAATTTTCCCTTTAACTTTGGTTGCTAATCAAAACTGTTGATGAATCATTTCAGTACCATGTATTTCAGGAGTAAACCAGCAGCCACAAACACTCCTAAATTATCTGCTGACAGCCTGTTTGGGAAAATCTTTTCCCAGATGATTCACAGATGATTCTCCTCTCAACAACAACAACAACATCATGTTCTCCAGCAGTCAGCTGATCTGTCTCTGTCTCTCTACAGCTCTCTGTTTTCACTCTCAGCTCACCTGTATGAGCCTCACCTGCTGATTTATGAGACACCTGAAAACATAGAACCAAAGTTGAAGTTCCACATGTGAGCACAGCTGATTTCTAACACTAACATGGCCTCTGTGCTGCATTCAGGTGTCTGTTTCTGCACCACAGGTCGTTATCACATTGTTGGCTCAGCATTTATCAGCCTGTTTACACAGTCAGAACCACTTTATCAGCACATACAGGTGGAAAAACCAAACACACGCAAAATTCACAACCTTCACTTCACATAACGAGACAGAAACAAACCTGAAACTCTGAAATCAGTGATTGTGTGCGGGAGCCGCTCACCTGTGAGCTCACCTGAGAAACCAGGAAGTGAAACTGAGCGGCTCAGAGGGGAGGGGATGAAACCATACGACAAAACTAACTAATCAATAAATACATCACATTCTGTATATTCTGACGATATCATTTTAAAAGGTGACAATTAAACGCTTTAAATCAGTTTGTGTCAGCAGGTTCAACTCTCAGCAGGTGCATCAAACTTTAAAAACACAAGAAAAAAAACTCTTAAACCAAATAAAAAGAACAATTAACACACAAAACACATATTCCCCATTCAGCGACAACATCAAACTGAACTTTTCCGTGTTTTTATAACCGTTAACTGAGCTGAAACATCTTTAAACCGCTTCTCCTCCATCAGCCTGATCAGAAGTGAACAGCAGCTCGCTAACAGTTGGCTGTTAGCCGTTAGCATGCTAAAGTTAGCTCGTTAAATTAGTTCTAAAACAACTCGTGTGATGATATCTCGGTCGGATAATTAGTCTGATGATGAAACCGAGACTAGGCGATGAATTCATAGAAAACAGACAGATTTTGAATGGTTTAAAACTGGTGCAAAACTCACATGAACTGGATCCAGTTTGGCACAGTGTCGCTTTAATGCTGAGTTCGAGTACGGTCGGAAACATTGGCTCTTCGTAATGTTCATGTTCTGAGATTTGAATTGACGTGGAAAATGTGTGTGCCCTGTGAGACAAATTTGACATTTCTCAGTGATGTTACACATTTTCTTATTAGTTATTGAATTTTTTTATGAAATTGTAGTTTGTATGTCTTTTGGACATTTTTTAATCATTTTATTTAAAAAACATGCAATGAGATTACATAAACGGACAACGGTTTTTAGCCATATAAAATAAATATAAAGCCAAAAACACATATGTTATTGAAATAAAACGTTTACCTTACAAATCTGATATATATAACAATAAAACAACTACTAACAACTAAATAAAACAATTTATCTTACAAATCTGATATTTTCTCAGTACTTTCTAGAAGAGTTATAGTGTATATCTACAAATAATAATATAATGTACGTATCACAGCTAAATCACAGTTCTTCTGTTCATGTAAATGTTGTTATTGTTGTTGTTTTTATTTCACACACTCTTTGACGATGTAAACGTCTGTTTCCCACGACAATAAAACCCTTTTGAAAAATTTATTATAAAAATAAACTGTATGTAATATCATTAAGTCAGTGAAGTTCGCATTAAATGCAAAGTCTTGTTAGCCACTGAGAATAAAAAATAGAGTCAATAACACGCCGCTCACATGTTATTGAACCAGAACACTTTCATCTTGTAATATACATAAATGATAAACCTGTATTTCTATCTTTATGCGCTTGAATTGACATTTTTCAGATAGTTTTGAACGCATCACTCTGTCACGTGACACAGCATCAGACATGGCGGCCTCCCGGAGACGGCTGCTGTGTTTACGCTCCGGGCTCTGGAGTCTGTTGTTTTACTTCGTTTACTCTGATTTAAAGCTCGTCATGTCGGAGGAGGTGGACAGCTGTGAAAACCTGAGACTCGGACAGTATCCTTTGATTATTGATCAGTGACGTCACTCTGATTTGACGGACGATCACTCACCCGAAGGAGGTCGCAGCTAACATTAGCAACAGCTAGCTTAACGACGAAAACGTTACATTCACAAATATCAGGCGTCTGAGACAGCTGTTAGCAGCTGTTTTATTGTTTTTTGAAGACTTTAATTTCATGATATCGACTTTAATTAATATTCTGTAAAGACATTAAGCTTTATGTTTAAGTTACAAATCACAAACGGAAGTCTATCAGATATTCCATAAATCTGTCAGTACTTTAGATGTAACTACATATATATGATACTGAAGTCTGTCATTCGTGTCTGTGTTGTGTTTACTGCTGCTCTTTATTGTAGTTTTTGTCTATCAGAGAGGAAAAAGAGGAAAAAGAGGAAACTTCAAACTACAAACTGTCACTTCAGTTTTCAGCCTTCACAAACGGATCTACATTAAAGGGATAGTTCTGATTTTTTAACGTTCAGCATTCATAACAGAAGAAACAGTTTTGTTATTTTTGTAGGAATTATTCACGTGACATATTCTTAAAGAGAAAACGCTGTTGTTGCCTGTACTGTATTTTAACTGTGAAATCAGCTTATAGCAGAAGAAACTGTCAGGATAAATGTGTCAGCTGCTTATTAATGTTGAAAAGATGCATTAAAGGGATAGTCCACCCAAAACTGAAAATTCAGTCATCATCTCCTCACCCTCATGCAGACTGAAGGTCAGGTTTAGTTTTGTAGTCCACAAAAGACTACTGGAGGTAAAGTCTCCTAAAGCCCAGACATATCGTTCACTCACACGGTCACACCACACACACACACACACACACACACACACACACACACACACACACACACCCAGTTCAGACAGCGTGCACATGAACGTGTCGCCACGCTAAAGATCTACAGTGAAGATCAAGATAAAAACATGGTGTGAACTAACAGTTTAGTAGATTCTGTGTGTTTGGGCTCCTTCACTCCTCCTCTTCCTCAGGTATCTGTGTAAACCCCCAAAGATCGATGAAGCCACTCAGGAGCCGGAGAACTGCAAGGACATGACGGCCTGGGGTGAGTGATACACGCCGCCGCCGCCGCCGCAAGACGTCTTTATGATGCACTAATCATTCTGATGTCACATGATCCATCTGTGACCTGAAAACGAAGAAGGTTGAAAAACAACTGAACCCTCAGTTCAACGCTGAAAATGATGATTAGCCACTTTTCTGTGTCGTGATGATTATATTATTAAATTATTGTACAATGTGTGTTTGTCTGCAAAAGTCTGTCCCCAATATTTTGTGCCAAATGTTTAATATTTATTTAAGTGGAATATTTGCTAACAGAGCCCAGCAGCCCGTTTTATTTATTGTCTCAGCTGTCATGTGTAGTTTTAATACATTTATGTTTCATTTATTTAGGATATTTTTCATGTTCATGTCTGAACATGCTCTTTGAAAGAGTGTACTTGGATTATCATTGGGGCAACTAATGATTATTTTTACTGTAATTAATCTGTCGGTTATTTTCTTGATTAATTGATTAGATTAATCTTGTTTTGCCAACAAGTCAAAGATATTCATTTTATTGTCATAAAATTTTCAGATTTAATAAACTGGAATCAGATCAGGCTCGGGGTGGCCATAGGGAGTACCGGGGAAATCACCGAACGGCCGCTGCGCTCCTGGGCCACGGCGGCCGCGGCGCCATAAAAACCAAGCCATTATTCTAGTAAAAAATGCCCTATCGGAGAAACGGAAAAACGCTTTTTTACGCGCACGCGTGTGCATGAGGGCTGGTCTGGTGAAATCCCCGGGCTGAAAATGAGTCCCACCCCGACCCTGAATCAGATAATTATGACTTTTTTCTTAAAAATGACTCAAACTGATAAATCATTAAACGAGTTGGCAATTTAGTTAAATAATCAATAAATAAATGAATTGCTGCTATGGTTATTATACTATCATATTATCATATCAGTGACATTACAGTGGTCTTTAAAAATGATAATATCATTTATTGTAATTATTTGTGGGACAATATATCATCCAACAAAAGCAGTTATCATTTCCGTCTTTTTCAGATGTCTTTTTGTTGTTATAACATCTCGTGACCTTTGACCTCCATGGTCTGAAGTTTGAGTTTTTTTTAATGAAAATTTATGTTTTAAGGGTTGATATAAATTAAATATATGTAACTGATGAAATGTTTTGTTTTGCTTTAATTTTCAAATTTCTAAAGTGTCTTTTTGTGAGAAAACAGCCAGACAGTTCCAGACAAGAATTCACAACTTCAGACAATTTAAAAATCTGTTAAAATCCTTCACAATCTCAGACTAACTTTACCGACTGATGACGTTATAATCATCTTTGTTTTTTATGAAATGTTGGTCCTTTAAAGTTTAAAGTTGTGTCCCAGATGATTTAATCAGGCATAAAAAGGATCAGCTATACCCTGAGGACCCCTGTCTCACTTCCTGCTTTAAAAGGCAGGAATACTGTTGAAACACTGGTAAATTTTATATTTTTAGATAAATTTAATCAATAATATTTCTATTAGATGTGTCTCAACCATATCATGTCAACTCTGTCGTCCTTCTAAAACAAAAATCAATGATTTTAAAATGTGTATTTTGATTCACATTAAGAGAATCTGAGACACTTTAAAAAATAAAATGGCTGCTCACTGCGACGACGCTGTGAAATGAAAACGTGGAACATTTTGTCGATTCCGTCAGATCTGATGAAATTCACGTCTTCATTGAATAAAGCTTTTAATCACGAGGAGGTTGTCCTGTTACGAGGTTTAATAGAAAAGAGTTTGATCTTTTAAAATATGTTTTTCCAGCATAAAAATCAAAACACCCTCAAAATACATTTTCCCCCCAGAATGTTAAGAATGAGAGATGAACTGTTCCAACAACAAGGCAACTTAAAATAATAATACATGAAAATCATTAAAATATGTAAAAGTCAACAAAAAAATCACAAAAAGACACAAAAATCTGATTTAAAAAGTTAAATACAAAATGAAAATGAGCTGAAACAAACTGAGACAGACTCTGATCAACTGTCTGTGTGTGTTTCTCTCTGTGTGTGTGTGTGTGTGTGTGTGTGTGTGTGTGTGTGTGTGTGTGTGTGTGTGTGTGTGTGTGTTTTCAGTGGAGTGCCTCCCAGCTCCAAACATCAGCTGTCGGCTCTTGAACGGGACGGAGTTCAGGTTCAGCGGGGAGGAGGTGGGCTTCAACAAATCCATCCCCTGCAGGAACGTGTGAGTGCTCACACACACACACACACACACACACACACACACACACACACACACACACACACACACACACACACACACACACACACACACACACTTTCAGCTTCCTGTGGAAACAAATAAACTGTCGGCTGCAGCGTTGAATTATCAGATTTTTGTTACTTCATTCTGGAGACTTAACTGCATTTTGACAACAACATGAAGAATGAGACTCATTATAATTTATTTTGATTGATTATGATAATTATTATGTTTTCATTGATGATTATGAAAATAATAATCATGTATTTCCTCTCAGGAGCGGTTATTCCTACAAAGTAGCCGTGGCGTTGTCCCTGTTTCTGGGATGGCTGGGAGCAGACCGCTTCTACCTGGGATATCCTGCTCTAGGTACACACACACACACACACAAACACACACATACACACACACCACCTTTTTATTAAACATGTGACGACACCGGTGTTCCAGATTACAGTGTCCATTTAAGAACGTCACAGCTCAGACTTTGATCTTTACGTTATAAATATTTAGATCTTCTCTTACTTTAAAATAAAAAAGTTCAGCAGTTTGGTTCATGATTAAGTTTCAGTTTCAGGTCTGTCAAACACACTCTGACCCAGACACCTGCAGCTCACGTCCACAGACAAACTGTTCAGTAACACCAACGTTAAGTACACACAGGTTGTGATGTTAGCTCGGTTCAGCTAAGTTAGCCTTAGTTTGGACTTTTAGCTCCAGCTAACACCTTCATGATGATGTTCTGAACAATAATGGTCTCTGCTGTCTGCCTGAACTCCAGCAGTGATGGTGAGGCTCCACTTAACTGTCTGTACAGTCAGCCTCATGTCAGGCTGTGATTAACCAGCAGCCTTGTTTGAAATCGAACTCCTGCTGCAGCTGTACAGTCCAGACACTTTCAGTCCATCTGAGGTATTGATAACAAACTTAACAGTCGGGTTAGTGGATAAATAATGTAGTTTGGGTTTACAACTTTTTCCCAACGTAAAGGCCTTTACACACCAACAGTGACATGAATAAATGACATGAAATTATAGATAATTCACAGGTGAAATTTCAATTCACATCAAGCGTGACACAAATAAATTGTTATGCCTGTAAATAAAATGCTTTGATTTGATCAATTGGTTGTCAAGATTTGGCAGTTAATATTTGCCTGCTCCGGTGTTTGATTAAAGGGATAGTTCACCCAAAAATGAAAATTCATTATCTATGCATCCTCATGCTGACTGAAAGTGTTTTCGT
Source organism: Lutjanus erythropterus (assembly GCF_056507025.1). Classification (NCBI taxonomy): domain Eukaryota; kingdom Metazoa; phylum Chordata; class Actinopteri; order Lutjaniformes; family Lutjanidae; genus Lutjanus; species Lutjanus erythropterus. The sequence continues at coordinate 41,966,480 of NC_139323.1, read as the reverse complement.
CCACAAAATCCTGCTGGAGTTTCACAGGAAAACAGCTCTGCAGAATCTCCCAAACAATGGAAGTGAATGGTGACCAGTTTAGTCAACATGCAGTTTGATTGGTCAGATGTGTTCATGTCAGAAGCAGAACTCAGTGAAATTGTTGGTGAAAGAGTTTACATTGACTGGATACAGGTTTGAAAAATATTATAAATGTGCAAAATTAATTGCATTAAAAAAGAGGTCTGGTGTTAAAAAGGTCTTATGATTAGACAACAGGAAAACCGCAAAACAAAAACGATGTGACTGGACAGATAACGCAGAAAAGTATAGTGTGGTTTGTTATTTGGGTGAACTGGCCCTTTAATATCTCAAAGACATCATTTATTCCACTCAGAATCACGTGAGAGGAAGTAAATTTATCCACTGAGAGCTGAACGTCTGTAAAACCGTCGATTTTGGAAAATTTAGTTTGAGGTTTTCACATTCGTTCAATACAGTCGGGGTGTTTGTGGAGCCACCTGGTGGACACGAGAGGACCTGCAGCTCAACGCACTCGTCCTACAGGAAGTCTGACTGTACTGACGGAAACGGGAGGCGTTGAGTTTTAATTGTTTCCTTATTTTCGTGGATTTCCAGCCTGAATTCAAATTAATTTCAATTAGTCTTTGTTTGTCACTGATCTGCACACAACAGACCATAATAATCCAAAGAATAACAGTTATGATTACCAGAACAAGGGTGAGTTATTATCAGCAGCCTGAGTCGCTCTCATCCTTCTTTTAATGAGACACCTGCAACAATACAAAGGCTGAAAGGCTGCAAGAGAGTGTGTGTGTGTGTGTGTGTGTGTGTGTGTGTGTGTGTGTGTGTGTGTGTGTGTGTGTGTGTGCGCGCGTGTGCGTGTGCGTGCACGTGTGTGTGTTTGGATGGAGGACAGCTGCACTGATGAACACCTGGCCTGATTTGGCACCGGTCGGTCCGGACCGAGCCAAGCTGAGCCGAGTCGAGCCAAGTCAGATTTATTTATGAAAAATTAATTTTCCAGGCGGGTTCGTTAACGAGCTTCACACAGCAGCAGCAACCTCACAAACACACAGAGATATGACCAGAAAATAAGATTTAACAGTGTAAAGGTTTGATAGCGCCTCCTACAGGCTGCAGAGGTCATTACAGACTCGATATGAACAGACACCGTCCTGATGGTTGAGCTGCTGGTTAGTGGAGCTCAACATGTTCAGTTTACGGCTGCAAATAACGATTCTTTACACTGTTGGTTAATTATTATTATTTTGTCTATTATTCTATTATTACTCTGTTATTTGATATACAGTTTTTTTGGTTGATAAAATGTCAGAAAATGGTGCAAAATATTAATCAGTGTTTCCCAAACCTCCAGGGTTTGAAGGTTGACAGTTTTTAAATTAATTTGTTACATTCAACAATGAGGCAATTAAAAATCAATCAAAAAATCCTCCCCAAAACAACTGATCACTTAATAGAGAAAATAATCAACACATTGATCAATAATGGAAGTAACTGTTAGTTGCAGCTCTAATTTGAATGTGATTGATTATTGACTTGTGGTTAAACTGTCAGAGTCACTTTGTCCTGGATGAGATCTTTGTCTTGTCTGTGTCTGTCAGGACTGTTGAAGTTCTGCACCGTCGGTTTCTGTGGAATCGGCACTCTGATCGACTTCATACTGATCGCCATGCAGGTGAGTCACAGACCCGCTCACACAGGTGGGTTCAGGTCTGATCTCTCAGGTTTCTTCTTAAAGCAACGGTCCAACCAGTAACTGAGGAGAAACTGCTGTTTCACTCTTTACTGTGATTCTTTTTTCAAATTATTACTCTAAACGTTTCTGGTCAGACATTTACAGTAAAATGAGAGTCACAGGGTTCTTACAGGTGCTGGAAATCCTTGAAAACACTTTTAATGAAGTGTTTTAAGGTTTGAATAGTGCTTGGATTTTAAATTAAGTACTTGAAACTGCTTGAAATTGTAATTATGTAAGAGCTAACATTCAGTGAGCAGGTCCTTACTGAGAAGTAGACCTTGACAGAGTGATGCAGGATCCCGATGAGAAATGTAGGAAGGAATGAATGAAGACCTGCTCACTGTACATCATCACGTTTATTACACACTGACCTACCAAACATTTTATATATTAAAAATCATCTTATTGCTCCTCCAGACTCTATGATTAGAACTGCATCCATAGCAACGGTCCGTTCTTCATAGCAACGGTCTGTTCTATAGTAAAATAGTAAAAAAAAAAAAAAAAAAGAAAGAAAGAAAAACAGGCCTCCTCGGATGTTTTGTCTGCAGAGATTCAGTTCACTGAGATGGAAAATGGAGAAAGACATTTGAGACATCAGGAAGTGACACCAGAGGGTTTTTGTTGGATTGTTTGACATTTTGACATTAATTGTCTTTCTGTCCAAGAGTCAGATGTTCAGATTAATTCCACTGTCAGGTCTGTACAGTAAATATGAAGCTACAAATAGCAGTTGGTTAGCTTAGCTTAGCATAAACACTGGAAACAGGTGGAAACAGCTAGCCTGGCTCAAAGGTAACAGCTGTGTTTTTTTACTGTCAGTTTTGGCCGCACCGAGTCAAATCATGCTTTATGTTTCCATTATGAGTTTAAATGCACCGAGTTGCTCCGAAGTGTTTCAGAGTGTGACTGTCCTCCATGTCTCACCAACCACGTCAACCGTAACACACCCCCCCCCCCCCCGTTCTCCCCCTCAATCGAACACGTGTAGAAACCAAGCTTTCATTACAAACACACGTTTGTTTGCCTCATGATTACCATAATCTCGCAGAAACTGAATGTTTCAGCCCGTTTGTTCATGATTGATATAAACGCACCAAGACAGTTGCTGATCGATGGCGCAATAGTTCTCGTATAAAAAGCTACGTTTTGATCACATTTTTTAGCAAAGGCAGCGGCCAAAAATATAAACGCGTGCCAACCTTGAATTAAATGGCAGGGAAAACGCTGCTGTGCCGGACCGACGCGCCGACACGTGTGTGTGGAAAACTCCTCCTACCAGCACCTCTAAACCTCATGATCTCAGCTGGTTGCCCAGCAACTGCCCCAAGCCAAGAAATATTTTATTACTTTCGACTTTCACACAAACCTAAAAAGCTCATGAGTGGATCTTGAGTTAAACAGCTAAAAAATAAACTTTCAGGTTTGAGATTTTTTTTTTAACTTTATTTGAGGTTTTCACATTAAAAGTTATCAAATCCATCACTTATTTCATTCATCCTGCCACATTTGTGCAGTTCAACGGACAGAATGAAGGAAGTAAAGTAAAGAATAGAAAAGAAAAGGTGAAGCCTCTGTAGTCGATTCATTTTTATTTCTTTAAGTTTTTCTCAGCCTATAAGTGATTCTTCTTTCCATGTCTTGAATCTGTAACTGTTCACTTCCATGAATGAACAGGTGGTGATTTAACCGTTTTGTCAGTTGATTTTTCTGTCAGTCGACTAAATGATGAGGTGCTTCAGCAGAGTCTGTGACTAAACTCAGCTTTTAGTATAAATAAAAATAGAAAAGTACATTTTTACTGAAGCAGAACAGGAAGTAGAGCTGATGCTCTGACTTGGTTCAGTCCAATCAGAGAGCAGAGATTTAAACTCAGAAACACTCAGACCTGAGTGTAGCTGAATGTTTCCTCCTCACACACACAGACACACGCTGTGTTTCTTCTTTCATGTCCTCTTTAAGAGTGACACCTGTGATGAAGAGTTCCTTGTTTCCCGGAGGATCCATTTCAGCGCGGCGCGAGGCGGCAGAGGCTCATATTTTAGCGGCTAACTGCCCGGCGGGGGGGAAAGAGCACCGCGGCTGATGAATAAACAGGCGTCGGCCTTCTGATTATTATTTACGTCCATCCATCGTGCGGCGCGGCGTCTCTCTGAGGCCCTCAGGATGAATGATGCTTCCTGAAGTTCCTAATGGACTCAGAGAGGACGGAGACAGACGGATGGAGCGGGGGAAACAGGAGGTGAAGGGACGAATCGCTCCTTCCTGTTCAAACGCTTTAGATAATAGAGGCGGGAGATCCATCACAGGAAGGTGTGAAGGGGACCGGCGATGGATGGATGGTCGGACATCGTCGGCCATGTTTGACGGAGCCGGGAGTTTAAACCCGACTGTGACAGCAGTTAATGTAACCATTAACCCACCAGGCTGTGATGTACTGAACACCGACGTCCTGGAAGATGGAAGATTTTAAATCCCACGAGAACAAAATATCATTTTTAGTTATTTATCTGAACTTGTAAATATTTTAGAAAACAGAATAACCTTCAGCTCACTGCTGGTTTTGTAGAAATTCAACCAAATGAGCTGAAATTGCAGCAAAATGGAGAAGTTTTGACAACACTGCTTTTTCTTTCTTAATGATTTTTAAAACTATTACAGAAACAAAATAAACTCAACAAATCCATCATGGTCCATCTTCCACTATTCAAACAATCACCAACTCTAGTTTTGCTGAAAAAAATCTTAATTCATTAAAAAAATATATTATTTCTGTAAACGGAGTCGAAGTTTCAAATGTTATCAAATGTTCAAATATCATCCTGCATTCATGTGGTGTTTGAATAATCTAAAAAAATGAGTTCCTGACTGGAAAAGTCGGGTGAACGTCTGTCAAATCAGAACAACAACTGGGAAAGTCTGCGGAAACTTTGGTACATGAGCTGCCGAGTTGTTGACGTCACAAACGCAGAAATGTGGTGATGAAAGAAAATGTTTGACGACTTTAATTCACGCATTACGTGGCAGTTTTTTTGCTCACATGTAATTTGTGAAGTGGTTTAAGGTTGTAACTGTTAGCTGCTGTAAATTAAAAAAAACAGTTGAGACAACTCAAAACATCAAGGTAACTTTAGATAAACGTAAATCTTTGAGTTTTAAAAGCTAAAAAAAAGTCAAAAGATGGCGACATTGGTATTTTTTAGTGCCTGAAAAATGTAATAGTTTTATTGACAATACTAAAATTTCAACTTTTACTTTCAATTCAGTTAATCTGCTCAATAATTTTTAAATATAATGTTTTGAGTTTCTAATATTCAAAGCTTTAAGTTTATCTAAAGAAGAATTTGATTTGAGGACTCAAAACTCAAAAACCTACTGTAGTCTGTTGCCTTGAACTTTTGGGTTTTTTCAACCTTTTGTGTTTTTAGTTTATACACTCAGGATTAGTGAGGAAATTAACCCTGATGACAAGTCAGGTAAAAACATATTTTAATGTTTTTAGGAACAAAATCACTTTAAAATCTAAACTGTTTCAGAAACATGTCTCTTTACTGGGATGTTCGTCTCAGCCAATCATCACACAGATGCTACAGTAACAACCCTGTAGTTTGTAGCGTCCATGTTGTTTCCACATCATGACTTAAGGCTCATGAACACACCGTAGTCAGAATAACAAAGGAGCACTTGAATGCAGCATGATTCCCCACCTGTGTGTGAAGCGTCACCTGTTCTCTGGGTTCTGTCTCCCACAGATCGTGGGTCCAGCAGACGGATCAAACTACATCGTGGATTATTACGGAGCCCGGCTGACCCGCCTGTCCATCACCAACCAGACCTACAGGAAGCCACACCTGTCTCTGTGACCACACCTGGACACGCCCACACACACACCGACAGGAACCCTGTGAGTCCAGAAAAGACTTTGACTGGATTTTTTCTCCCTGAAGATGCAGAGCTGCAGGAAGTTCACAGCTGTCTGTACAGACGAGACAAACACAAAGTGTCCTTTAAAGCCTCATGTCTGTTTTCGTCCAGAGTGTAACTACAGTTAGTCTGTGAACGGAGGACGGCGCCGCTGCAGCTGCCGCAGTCAAAGAAACATCCAGAAAACTCTCAGATAAAAAAATCAACTTCCGGATCCTTAAAATGTGAATAAAACTCGACTTAATCGATTTGAGTCAGTTTTCCTTTGCCTGGTCTGATATCGATTCATAAAATCCCAAAATGATCTTTTAATATTTAAAACTTAATATATGTGGTACAGCCTGCAGCTTTTGGTGCGAGATCTCGTAATGTGAGATTCTGCTCATGTTGGTCAGAAAATTGATGATGATGTTGTTTGCACCAAACTAACTTTTCTAACATCTGGAGAACGAGACTTGTAGGTGAGGACGTCTCTGCAGCAGCACAGTGCTTCAGCATAATGATGTTTTAACTTTGTTTGTTTTTTAAAGCCATTTTTGTGATGTGGATGTTAAACTTTACCGTAGTGCAGTTTCAAACATATTCAAGTAACTGTGCGACTTCAATAAAAATGAGTGAAAACTTTGTGATTGTAGAACCCAGATCTGATTCAGACAGAAGAGTTCACAAGTTAAACTTCACAGTTCAAGGTCACACACACACACACACACACACACACACACACACGCACACTCTGCTGTGTGAGGACAGTTAAATATCAGAGTGTAAAAGTCAACCTGAGGACGGTTTCTCTGGGAATAAAGAAGCGACGATGGCTGAAATATAATTAATTCTAGAGGATTTCTGTTTTTTAATTTGTTCTGCAGCAGGAAGTCGAGTTCCAGCTTTCTGACTTGAGTCTGGTCAGCTCTGGAGCAGCAGTTAGAAAAAGTCAAGTCAAAAGTATCATAACTTTTTCGTTACCAGATGTTTAAAACAGTACAGTATTAATATTTAACATCTGATGGTATCAGAAGTTCGAGAAGATTTAAATAAGAAGAGATGTTAGTTTGTTTTAAGGCCTCAGTTCAGTTCAGAGTTTATTTTGTTCCTCAGGTTTGTCCAGTTTCATATCTGACCATATTGATGATTATTGTTATTATTATTGATCGTGTAGGTTGTGACTGAAGAGTGGAAGTGTCAGAGGTGATAAAATGAATTTATTGTTTATTAATTATTGTTTATATAGAACCTGTGAACGTCTCCACAGCTGCTAAAACAAAACATCAACATAAGAATAAAATGATGAATGTTTATCTGATTGTTTGTTTTTCTGTCTCCAGGTCCGTCCTACAGGAAACTGCACACCGTCTTCATTCAGTTCAACTTTATCGACACACTGACTCTGAAACTGAAAACAAACAGTTTATCCTGACATTTATTTAAACCTTCATCAACCTGACTGGGATCAGAAATCATTCTGCATGTTTTCATCCTGTTAGAACGTTAAGAAACAGGCTTCAGTTCATGTCTGTGAAAATCCTGAACAGATTTTTATCACTTTATGTCTCATTTATATCTTCACATCTGTCCAGCTGCTCAGTTTTCTGTTTTATTTAATATTATTTGGTTGTAATATATTCTGATGTTTTGTCTTTAAGTTCTGATGTTTTTCCATGAAAACTTTGTAAATAAAGTTTCTTTTTGTGTTAATATACATTTGACTGTTGAATTTTTACATCATTTTGTTGATAACGAGCTGAGAGGGTTTTTTGTGGTATTTTATATTTTATAGAACTGCAACCATCAGTCAGTTATTAATTGATTATTAAATTAATCACCAACTATTTTATTTGGCTTTTTAGATCATTGAGAAATAATTCTCTGACTTTAAAAAGTTCTGTAGAGTTTTTTCTGATATCCACAGATCAACAAAGCTGACTTTAAAGAATTTAAGTTATCCTGATAAAACTTTTTGTTTCCACCTGCTTTAAGTCATAAACAGAGGAGAGTAAACAGTTTAGATCAGACCGGATCATCCATCAGAAAATGGATCACCAGGATTTTCTTTTCTCACCGACTTCTCAGGGCGTCTGTGGATATTAGTGTTTAAAATAACTCACAGGTGAGGCTGTGTGACAACGATTAGACCCGGTTCAGCCTCTTCTTCATCTGTTTAATAACCAGTCGAGCTCTAATGTGAACACAGAAATGATGAGTTTAGAAAGTTTTATGTCAGAAATGTAAAGTTTGTTCCTCAGCATTATGAACCTGCTGGATGCTAACATGCATAATTAACATAATATTCTATATGGACAATATTGTGGTGGGTTTGGGGTTATTGAAGATTCTGAATTCATTTGTCACATTCTCAAAAGTTTATCAGCTTCAGAACACTGAATTGATCTGATTGTACAGAGAACTTATTAAAATAACATCAACTTGGTTATAAATTATAGGACGTGTATGAACACAATAATCTAAAGGACAAATAAAATTGATTTAAAATCCAAAATGGCCGTTTGAACCAAAAGTAGCGATATTTGAACTTCTGGTGGGACATTTCTGTCAATAAAACTTTAAAAGTGGTCCTGATTTCCAATTTCCCGACAGTAAATACAAATAACTAATTAATTAGATGCAACTATAAATAATGTAAGGTAACACTTTTTGTCTCAGGATCTATTTTTTGTGTTAAAGCTCAAATGTTGAAACAAAAATATAAGTTTTCTGTCTTTTTAACATGGAGCGCATCGGTTTGGATTTATTTTCCAACTGGCAAGACTGTGACAGGATTAATGTTTCACCATTTTCTGACTTTTATAGACCAAACAAGTAATAATTGAGAAAATAATTGACAGACTGATCAACTATTGATCGAGTATTTTGATTTGGGTGACAAAAAAAGTGGATCCACAGAAAGAAAAAAAGGTTGGGAAACACTGAAGAAAGAATTTGGTCAGAAACGCTGAGTGGAAACAAAATTCCACAGAGACGAACTGGTTTTCTGCCGCATCATGTTGTTGAACCAGTTACACCAGTTCAGCTCAGTCACTGGTTGTTTCCTCAGTTTGACGTTAAAAAGACTGAAAACATTTGAACTTCAGCTGCAGGATTTTTTCACATCCTGAGCAGCAAGTTTGTTTAATTATCATCCAGAAACACAGAAACAGGCGCTCACTGTGTGTGTGTGTGTGTGTGTGTGTGTGTGTGTGTGTGTGTGTGTGTGTGTGTGTGTGTGTGTGTGTCTTTGTGTTTCCATGTCGAGTTAGCAGCCATGTGGCTTTCATCAAAATTCAATTATCATACTGTACCACGCTTCACAGGACACACACATACACACACACACACACACACACACACACACACACACACACACACACACACAAACACACACACACACAGGGGGAGTGTGTTAATAGTTTCAGGATGGTTCTTCTCACTGCCATCCAGTGTTTGTGTTACAGCTTGTTATGATGAATATCAGCCGAGGTTAAAGGTGGAAGCAACACACACTGTCACACACACACACACACACACACACACACACACACACACACACACACACAGTCCAGTTGTTTCCTTTTTAAAATTCATCTCTCTCCGTCTCTTGTTTCCCTCTCAGTTCTTTTCTTTTTAACTAAACTCGTTCATATTTCTGAAGCTCAGGATCATCATGATGTTATTTTCCTCGTTTGTGTGACTGTGATGTTTGAGTCCATTTGTTTCTGTTAAACTCTGAAACTGCAATAAAACAAAAATTCAGTTCTTCTCTCTGTATTTTAAGTTTTTAAAGAAGTTTTAAAATTAGACACGATCTGTTTCACAAGAACTCTCAACTCTGCAGAATGCACCAGTTTCCTTTAATTCAGTGTGAAAGAGATAAAGTTAACTTAGTGTTAAGTTGATCCTATATCCTTCTAGGACCCAGTAATTGCCCATTCAATAAGCCCCGCCTCCAAACAGCAACTGTCTAATCACAGCTTAGCAACTGTAACTAGGGCTGTCACACTCTGATTCTTCATCAGCCCACATCCTCCTCCTCAAACCTCCACAGAACAAATGCAGATGCAGTGAGATCTAACAAGTTTGACTGGAGGTGAAGTTAAAGCTAGCGTTAGTTAGCTAGACATGCTAACGTTTGCAGCCACAAAAAAAAGACGCCACCGCCCAGATTCATGAAATGCAGATTCATGCTGCACACCTTCAAGATGGAGAGAAATACAAAGTGGGTCGATGATGATGCGTCTCTCTCTGGCCCACCGTCTCAGGTCTAAGCTGAGTTAGCTTAGCTCTTATCTCGCTATCTTCCATAATCGCAGTCCAACTGGGTCAAAATCTATCATCTATCATGTAGCTATACCTGCTGTATTTCACCATCTGACCAGTATTAGCTGACATGTAAGCTAGCTTTAGCCTCAGTCTGTTAGCATTAATGTTATATCATGTACGTGGCTGTTAGCTAACTTTACATAAACACTTTCACAGGGTTCTTGTTTTAAAACGTGTCAGATCTCAGCTGACTCAAGTCCAGTTAGCATTAGCATTAGCTTACATCAGTCAGCTACACTCATGAAATCTGTTTGTGAGTCTTTATTTTAGCAACAAAATCCACCGTCATCAGCTGGAAATGAGAATCTGCTTTTGTTTATGTCTCTAAGGAATCACAGACCTCCTGTTTCAACATTTACTCACAATTTTAATATTAAATCTGCTGCTGTTATCACTGTAAACTGCAGCAATACAGTGTGAGAATGGAAAGCTTGGCAGGCTTAGCAACAGTAACTAAGGAGGGCGGGGCTTAGTGAAGGGTCAGTTCCTATTTTTAAAAAGCACTTCCTGGGCTGGGCCATTAGAGCCCATCTGTCATTTTAAAATAATCAATCAATCAATCAGATCAAATTTATAAAGATTTTATTTTGTTCTTGTCTTCTTAAGCTTGTTTTTTATATTCCTGACTTTATTATATTACAGTTTTAAAAGTTTCTGTCAACTTTTAAAATGCACATTTTTGGTTCCTGTCATTTTTTTTAAACTTCAGGAAACAGAGAACTGACTGACTGAGACACAAGAGCTTTTGATCTGTGTGATCACATGATCAGCCTGGTGAGGTCACACGAAGAAGTGGGCTTTTCTGCACATCTTGCTTTTTTTTTTTTTTGGCTGCTGCAAACAGCTGATCCAGTGCAGGTCATGACCACCACGACTGTGGGAGACCTGCAGAGGAGAGCTCACGGAGACGGATGGAGCGGAAAGATGGTTGTAAACTGTGTAAAAAAAAATTCTTCCTAATGCTCCACCATGTTTATGACGTGTTTTGACTGACCTCCACGGTCGAGATTTAACCACTGAGCAGCATTTTGAATAAAATAAAGTACTGCTTTATCATTACAAATGTTTGTTAAAATGATAAATGATAGTTTGTTTTATATTTCTAATAATCATCAAATAGGAAAGAATAAAATAAAAATGCAAAGAGCAAATGAAAAAGTATCATTACCAAATTGTTTTTTGGAGAACAGTGCCCCGATGTCATTAGAAAGAACATTTTGAAGAAATGTTTCTTACATCCCAGTTACTTAAATTATGTAAAACAAACCTGCAGATTCCACTTCAGAGAAACCAAAACTGGACCTTGATCAATCGACTGATGTCCAGTATTGAAGTGGATGTATTATTATCCTCTTTCTCAGGGTCATACTTTTATTTTGGCGGGGTTTACATGCCTAAATGTTCAAGAAACACAATATTTCTCTCATTTTGTTCACTGCTGCAGCGGCTTTATTCATCTTCTGTCTGAAATGCTCCATTTTATCTCCGGTCTCTTTGTGGTCCTCCTCCTGAAAAGCCCGTCTGCTTCGTGGTGCATGAAGCCGACTTCCAGCTATAAAATCACACAAACCTCATGCACTGTGCTCTTCAGACAGAGGTCCCTGATTGGACAGTTTTTCTGTCTGGGTTAAAATGGGCTTGGACAGAATTAGATTTTTAAATACGTTAAAAATGACAGTATATTAAAACTATATTTATAAACTGTATTCCTTAGTTACATGAAAACATCCAGTCATTTATTGTAACTTTAAATATTTTTATTCATGCTGCTGTAAAGAGATCTGCAACTATCAAATCTATACTTTCATCATATCAGAAATATTACATCATTATTTTGTGGGATTGTGTTACTTCTGTTTCTCTCTTTCTTCATGCGTTTAATTTGGCGAACTCTCAAGGCTTGTTGCATCGACCAAGTTTGATCAGTCGCTTTAACTTTATTTTTAAAGCAGAAAGGCAAATATTTTATAGTTGCTCTGTACAATGTCATCAATCAATCAATAAATTGCACAAAACAAAGGAAGGAACATTTTACAAATACTCATTTCATTTTTCCTTAAAAAAGTAAAGATTCTCTGACTCCAGCTTCTTAAATGTGATTTTTTCTGGTTTCTTTGTTTCTATAAAACACTGAGCAACATTTGTCAACATTTTCTGACATTTTATGAACCAAACAACTAATCGATTAGTGGAAAAATTATTGCCAGATTGATCACTAGTTGAAAAAGTATTTATAAATTATTATTATAAAATTATTTTCAACTGACGAGAGTGTGACAGGATTAATTAATCAATTACTTGTTTTGAGACATTTTTTAAATATTATGATACTTTGATTACAGGTAATTAGTAACTGTAACTCTGCATTTAGACGACATGTAGAATCATTGACAGGATCTCTGAACAAAAGCAGTTAAAAAGTGAAATATTTTATGATTCACGTTCAGTACAGTCACAGTTTGATCACAGCAGCATCTAGTGGACATCAGAGGGACTGCAGCGCAGCTGAGGAGGCTGCTGATTGGTTGGCAGGCCTTCACCTCTGCTCTTAAAGTGTTTTAGTCGCCTGTGAGACTGAAGTGTGACGTGTGTGGTTTTTATTTTTTTCATTTTTAATTTTCCTCGTCGTGTTTGTCGTGTAGCGGCGTCTGTTCTACGAGACAAAACATTTGAATAATAATCAACACAGTTTGTATTCTGGGAGGTTGATAGGGGGCTAAACCCTGTACACACACACACACACACACACACACACACACACACACACACACACACACACACACACGTCTGCATGGGAAACACAGAAGGCATGAAATTACAGTTGCGTCGGTTGGAACGGAGCGCAGGAGGAAACTTCAGCGATAAGGTGGAGGCTTCATCAAACTGTGTGTGTGTGTGTGTGTGCTGAGGGGGGTCTACTAAATAAAGAAATCCCAGGGCTCTGTGGTCTGTCTCTCTCTCTCTCTCTCTCTCTCTCTATAATCCGTGTGTGTGTGTGTGTGTGTGTGTGTGTGTGTGTTAATTTGGACAGTCAGGCCTGGTGTGTCACCAGATAAGTCAGTTCAATATTCACACTCGGCCTGTCACTGGGTGGCACTCAGAGCTCAGCTGCACCAGTGTGTGTGTGTGTGTGTGTGTGTGTGTGTGTGTGTGTGTGTGTGTGTGTGTGTGTGTGTGTGGTTTTAATTTTACACATCATTTAAATATTCTAATATTTGAAAATAAACTTTGATTCTCGTCTTGAAAAATGATCATCACAGTTTGTTTAAAGTATCAGTCTGCTGATATTCTGTATTTTCCATCATGATCAGACTCAAACCAACAGTGAATGTCACTGGTGACTCGGGGGGGGGGGGGGGGGGAATATGCCCCAATGTTTGGAAAAAAAAAAAAAAACACTGTAAAAGTGCCCCAGCAGATGCCCTTTTAGAATTTTTTTTAGAAAAGCTGCAATGAAATCAGGCAACAATCCCAAAACCAGCCCATGAAACTGACTGACTTCTGATGGTTAAAAAACTGTGATGGACCAAACTCTCAAATAACATGAGAAAAAAACATGAGCAAAATAAACAAAAAAAGGAGGAAAATAACTATATATTATTATGAATCAAAATTTAGAGTTATATTTCTGCTTTTCGAGCTTTTATTCGTACGGTTGCCTCCCACATGACTTTTTTGTTTCAAAAGCTGATCTATTTTTTGTCACTGCGTTCTTAGGAAGACGAAGTTAGCTAACTAACAACAGCAAAATACAACTCCAACCTAAATAAAACAGAATGCAATAATTTGCAAAACCTTTTCAGCCTATCTTTAATTGAAAACAGTACAAAGACAAAATATTTGATGTTCAAACTGATGAACTTTATTGTTTTTTGTTAATATACAGTCATTCTGAATCTGATGTCTGCAACATGTTCCACAAAAGTCGTGACAGGATCATGTTTACCGCTGTGATACATCAATTTTTTTCTTTTAACGTCACTCAGTCAGCATTTGTGACTGAAAAAAAAAAGTAAAAAAGTGCATCAGCTGTATGTGGTGGGGCAGCGTCATGCATTGAAAGCCATGATGCTCTGTAACACGTTTTATCTACAAAGGAGGCATCCAACAAGGCACTTTTGCATGTTTTTTTCAAACAGGGAGGTGATCACATGCGCCATCTATGGAGGGGGGGTTGGGTTTTAAGGCCTCTCAAAATTCATAATCGGGGTTACCCCCAAATCCTGAGGCAAAGCAGGGAAAGCAGTTGTAAAATTGCTTATAAATTTCACTGGCCAGTAATAAGGTCACAGAATATGCTATATTATTCTTTATATTTTATTTACATGATAAGGTGTGGTGTGCATCATGTGTGTTACCGGCCGAGCACACGAGCGCTTTAATTAATTAGTTTAGTTTAGTTAAGTGTCATGAATTTAAACACCTCTGATAATTAATGCAGTTAGTTCATTAACTTGTGTTTCCACTACTTCTGTTTATGAGACTGATCCGGAGTTCCTCCACTAAAAGATGTGAAGAGAAACCACACACACACACACACACACACACACACACACACACACACACACACACACACACTTCCAGGACATCAGTGAGTCAGACTGTAAATCACAGTAAGTATCAGAGGATACAGGAGAGAAGAGAGGAGAAATGAGGTGAGGAGAACAGAGAGGAGAACAGAAAGAAAGAGGAGAGGAGAGGAGGGACGGCAGATGAAGAAGGATGAGAGGATGTGGAGGAGAGAGAGTCAAGATGACACGAGATAATAAGAGAGGAGGAGATGAGAGGAAGAGGAGGAGGAGGAGGGTAAGTTTCCTCCTCAGGGGAGACGTCGACCTGTCAGAGTAAATGTCTCCTCTGCAGGGAGATAAAATCATATTTAAAGATCAGACGCTTTAAATCCTGACCAGCTCTCTGTTTGAAGAACCTTGAAGGAGACGGAGGAGGAGGAAGAAGAGGAGGAGGAGGAGGAGGAGGAGGAGGAGGAGGAGGAGGAGGAGGAGGAGGAGGAGGAGGAGGAGGGATTATTAGCTCTTCATCAGCAAACTCCCCCGAACATATTCAGGGCTTTTATACTTTGACGTGTTGTAATCAGAGCACTGACAGGTTCTACACAAGTACAACTACTGTACTCTTTACTAAGTACAAAGTACAGAGAGTACATTTTTTAAAAAAAAGATGTTCGGTCCTTGATTGTGATTGGCTGAGCTGTGTCACACCTGTGACAGTTATGCATGAGTATTACCACACCACACTGTTTCAAAATGTCAGATTTTGTTGTGAGTTTTAAGATGAAAGAGAAAAGAGACAAGAAAGAAATGAAGCCAGGACTGTTAAACACACCATGTGGTCATTTATCATCGGACAGAAGTACACAACACTGTCATTTAATGCATGGACAAAAAAACTGCAAAGCTCCTGGTGAGAGCAGAGAGAGTCTGCAGGGATTTATGTCCTGTCACTTTGTTGGTGAAACGCCTCTGGTCGGTCCAGCAGCTTTCATCTCCATCCAAAGACAACAAACTACACCGACGATCCGTGGTGAGTTAACAGTGTAGCTTAGCCAGCTAGCATATTTTTATTTGTAGCCCATTATACTCTTTTTGGTGGTGATGTTAAGTCATGTGACTGTGCTGTAGTTCAGTTCTTACTTCTGGTAAATTTTGCATTTATGTTTCAAAAGTCATAAAGTGGTGCAGTGGTGGCCTCAGGCTGTCTGAGGGTCCGGGGCTAAAACAAATAAAAAGGGCACCAGCTGTACGCAGGGCACCCTAGAGCTGTGTTTCCCAAAGTTTTTTCTGGGGACTAATCTTGGAAAAAGTTAATCTGTGGATGAATAAACATTCTGACCATCTTTACCACCATTTCTGCATCACCTGGTATTATCTTATCGTATTTTATTGAAATCATACACATTTCAAATACTTCATAAATGAGAAATACATTAATTTAGGCTACATTACCAGACCATACTATCATTTTCATTCTTTCTCATCAGGGAAAAAAATATGGGATGTTTTAGCCTGCTTCATAAATGAGATAAAATAAGTACATTTCATCAGGATTAACAGGCTCTGTTTACAGTATGAACATTTTAAATCTTAAATTTGCTGAGTTTCTCCAACAGTCTCTTATTTATTTGGCGACCCAAATAAAATCTCCTGTGACCCACCTGTGGGTCCCGACCCAGTGTTTGGCAATGAGAGCCCCTGTTGCGGTCTTACCGGAGGTCATTTGTGATGCATATTGCCACTCTGTGCTGTGTTGTTTGGCTGGTTGCCTAGCAACCATGGTGCTTAAGTTTGATGTAAAAGTACTAGTGCTACTATTATTAGTAGTCTTAGTAAAAGTACTAATACTACCCTATAAAAGTACTCAGATACAAGAGATTCTATGACGTTCTTTTTCACTGTACAAGTTGGCCCAGTGTTCTTGCTTCTGGCACTGTTCAATTCATACGCACCTGTCCAGAGTGAGTCGTGTACCGGCAAAGAGAAACACGACCACGACTGAACACGACTTCAACAAGCGCACAATTAATGTAAATATCGTGTCACACTGTGGGCTAAAATAAAATAAACATAATTGTTTTACTAAACCCTGACCCGTGTCTGTTATCATGTAGCATTAGCACTCACCTAAACTGTGCTAATTAAATTATTCTGGACACAATTTCATGACAACTGAGACAAACTGAGGAAACAAAGTTTAATAAATCTGTTCACTGCAGCTCTGAACCTGTTTGGACTCTTTTATTCCGTTTTATGATTTTTGTGAAACTTTTTTCCTCTTAGATCAGATAGTCCTGTTAGTCTGTAGACGTAAGTTCAACCACACACACACACACACACACACACACACACACACACACACACACACACACACACACACACACACACACACACACACACACACCTGCTGGAAGCCTGCTCCCATTGGCTGAGCTCGGTGGTGGGTGTGGTATTGATCAGAAACACCAGCAGCAATTATACGACTTCACACTGAGCCTGGAGCTCATCACTATTCACTGTGGAGGACACACACACACACACACACACACACACACACACACACACACACTGCAGTGAATCTTTGATTAATGCTAATTTGTGTGTGGACGTGAAGCGCCTTAATCCTCTTCTCTAATTGGTCTTTCATTATGGCTGGGGGGGAATCGGGGGGGCGTGTCCGTGGCCCTTCGTTAAGGTGGTGTCACCGTGGTTACCGTGGCTCAATGTGAATGGATGAGGCGACCGGTAGGACACCGCAGCCGGGGAAACAAACAGGCCAAACTTTAATTCAATAAAGCCAGAAAAGTCCAAAAACATGAATCTGAAGTTACTGAAACCTGAAAGTTTTTGTCCACTTGGGGGCAGAAGAAACAAACTGGTATCACATCATCAGTTTTTAAGTTGAACTTGTTAGGAAACTGTTTCTGATTTCCACATCCAGCATTTATTTGTTTCAGTAACCATCTTTTAGCTCTGTTTTTGGTCTCCACCACCTCCTGAGGGAAATATCTGGCTGTTTATCTGCCAAATCTTCCACCATATTCACCAATTCTTCTCTAACTGTGTCTGTCTGCTGTTTGCTGCTCAGCAGATCGCGCACAATGGATTTTTACAGCTTACTTTTTGTTTCATAAAGGACACGAATCCTGGTGTCCTGAGTGAAAATCCTCTGTTTGTTTGACTCATCCATTCATCCCACCTGACAAATGTGGACTCCAGCACATTATACTTCTGCTGTCATACTTACTATGTCCACCAGGGAGCGCCACCTAACGATAAATGGATATATCCATCAGAATATGGTGCTGGCACTTTCGCCCAACATGCGCATTTTTCTGGTGAGTTAAGTAAAGACATTTTGGTCTGTTTTTTGGTGCGCATCCATCATCACCATGGTTACTGTGAAGAGTAGCTAAAACTTTAAACAATATTAAAAAATTGTAGAGACAACATTTACTGCCACTCTGACATCTCAGAACTACACAAACGTTCATGCTGACCAACCAGAACGTTCACAAAAACCCAGATAAACACTAAAATTGGTCAAGAACCCAGTTATTAACATTAAAAATGGTTAATTGTCTTTCACAGAAATAAACCGAGGACCCGTCTTGTGCATTAGACTGAGCTCAGACATGTTTTCTCTGTGTACTTCCTGTCCCTCTCTCTCTCTCTCTGCGTGTCTTTCCTCTGACCTCCCTCCTCTGTAGTTTCCACGGCTCGCAGCACCGCCTGCAGCCATGTGTCCGTCAGGCGTGTCGTCACCTGGGGCCGATCGTTTCCCAGCAGCCCCGGCTCCCTCATTAACCCTGTAAGTCCTGCTCATTACTGACTGACTGCTGGTGGTTCTGGACGCCGACACTCAAACTGTTCATTCACAGCGACAAACTGCTGTCTGACTTCACCTGAGTGTTTTTCTACCAAACACATTTCAGCTGCACAAATTTTTAAAATGTTTTAGATAAAATCAGATTAAAACAACAGATAAAATTGGATAAAAAACTGTGGAGAAGTTGTGCCCGACCCTGTGCTGCTGGTGACACTATCAGCCTAATTTTCTGTAATAAAGCAGAGAACCTCATGACATCTATTTAGTTTA
The DNA here is from genome assembly GCF_056507025.1 of Lutjanus erythropterus. Classification (NCBI taxonomy): domain Eukaryota; kingdom Metazoa; phylum Chordata; class Actinopteri; order Lutjaniformes; family Lutjanidae; genus Lutjanus; species Lutjanus erythropterus. The sequence continues at coordinate 41,947,873 of NC_139323.1, read as the reverse complement.
AAACAACAAAACAGAAAACACCTTCATCGCAGACAAGAATTCTTAAAAACTGTCAAAATCTAAAACTAACAAAACCTTCTGAAGAAAGTGTGCTGTTATAATCATTTTTATTTTAAAATCGACTTTTTATGAAAATGTTGGTCCTTTAAAGTTTGTGTCCCAGATAATTTAATCAGGCATAAAAAGGGTCAGCTACACCCTAAGGACCCCTGTTTCACTTTCTAGTTTTTAAAAGGCAGGAATACTGTTCAAACATTGATAAACTTTCTATTTTTAGACAAGGTTTAGGTTTAGGTTTGAGGAGAGTCTGATCTTTTAAAATATATTTTCCAGCATATTGAAGAAAATCAGAAACTGAACTGCAGGAACTGCGAGTCCAGTTTTGTTTCAGAGTTTGCAGTTCTGAGCATCTCAGATCGATCTAAGTCTCATCAGCACCACAACCTGTCTAACCTTCACTCTGCTGATGATGATGATGATACCAGGCACGTTCCAATTACATGTTGGCTTTGAGGGGATCTTTACTTTCTGGTGTGCATCTCGACTAAACGTCACATGCATGTTTGTACGTGGACGTGTGCAGCGCTGTGGTCAGTTACTGAGTTATTATGAAAAAAGGCTCTAAAGTCAAGTAGAGTTATAACTGTGCATAACGTATCATACACTTCACAGATGTTATAACAACAACATAAAGCTACTGTGACCAAATCAGAGATTTTTTTTAAATTATAAAATCATCACCTCTCCTCATCAAGTATCACTCATCACATAATAAACAGCAGCACTTTCTAGACCATCAGTCTGTTTCACCTCGTCTTCATTGTTCTTCACGTCCAACACAAACACAAATTTGATGAAATTATTATTAAAAATTACACGAGAATTTAGTATCTTGCAGTTTTCACAGAGGATGGCTGCTAAATGGACGGACAGAAATAAACAGCAGTGAAGCAGATTTACAGGAGGTTTAGAAAAATTACTTTTGGCAACTTGACGTATTTTTATAGTGCCGTTTTTAAAACCCAAAGCTGATGAAAGCAAAAGTTAAAAGACGGCAACACACACAACAGGCCTTACATAAAGACATACAGTATAAAACACAACCACAGGCAGGTGGTTCACAGACAGCAGCATCAGGTCGGACAGCAACAGACAGGCAGAAGACGCACAGCAAAGACAGACAACGTGTCAGTGTCTCAGCTAACAATGAACAATCCTGCACAGCAACAAAACCATAAAAAGGAAACAAAAAAGCAGGAAACAACAAAAAGCAACAAAACAAAACAACACAATGACAGCAAGAACAAACCAGGCAGAGCAACAACCAGCCAGCCAGCCACTGTTCTCCATGAAGCAGCAGGCTGCCACCTGTCAGACAGGGAAGTGAATGTCTGTCACTCAGACTGAGACCTCAGAGCCTGAAACCTGCTCAGTCACACAACAACATGAAGAACATGAAGAACATGAAGAACATGAAGAACATGAATGGTGGTTTTCATCAACAGTCTGATCTGATCAGTGTCAGACTGAATGAATCCCGATGTAACAGCAGGTAAAACTGAAGAAAAACACTGTCAGAGGAATGAAACCAGCAGACAGTCAACTAAAACTCTCAGTGTGAGACAATAAAGAGCCAATAAAGATGGATGAACTCTACCTGATTGATGCAGGTCACATGATTCTGTTGTTCAGGTGGAGGAGAAACAAAGAAGCTCCAAACTTCTGCAGCTGATCTCACCTACAGTCTCCTGCTCTGAAGTTCACGTGTTTCTGCTCCTTCTGAAACTTTTCTCTGCTCTGCTCTCCCTGCAGCTCCTTCTGCATCCTCCTGAACAGGAAGTGAGCTCAGGTGTGGTGCAGGAGGCGGGGCTACAACACATTACCTACCTGCTGCCTGAATCTTCAGCAAAGATCCTAAATCATCCAACATGAAAATAATGATGAAAATAACAATTAAAGAGAAAATTATGCTGACGCTGAGGCAGTTTTATTGCTCTCGTTGCCTCTGTTGCTCCAGTTCAGAGGTCTGAGGCCTGCAGCTCTCCAGTGGCTCCTCGGGGCTTTGACAAAAAATTATATTGCAATCAAGAACAGATATTTGTTTAACATTTCATGTCAGTCAGTCATCATTGTAGGTCTAAAGTGAGTCTTGCATTTCCCAAATGTAAAAATAAAAAATGTGCGTTGTGTGTGCGTGAAGAGGGACACTTGTCTCAAAAATCACTCTATTTTAAAACAATTAAAATAACTTTATTGTCGCAGCACGCTCATGTTGGACCTTAAAACTTTAAGGAACATACTGAAATACAATTTTGATACAAGTCATGATAATAAAGGCATGTTAATTTTTTTAAAAGAGGAGTTTTTGTGGGGTTTGTGCAAATATCTGTAGCTTATACACCAAATTATACTTATACACCAAAGACAAAGTTTTTATTTTATCAACTAAAACTTGTGCCATAGCCAACATCTACGACTCAGCGCCTTTTCTTCTACATCATTGGTGCCCAACCCTGGTCCTCAGGGACACTGTCCTGCATGTTTGAGATGTTTCTCTGCTCCAACACACCTGATTCAAGTGATCAGCTCATCATCAAGCCTCTGCAGACGCCTGACAACAACCTGATCATTTGAACCAGGTGTGTTGGAGCAGGGAAACATCTCAAACACGCAGGACAGGCGTCCCTGAGGACCAGAGGTGGGAAACACTGCTCCAGACTACCAACTGATGCCACATCCAAAAACAAGAGCAACCTCTAAGGAAAATATTAAAATAATTATGGCTCTGGACAGATATTTCTTTCTTTTTTGGGCCAAAATTGTTTCTTTTGTAAAGTAAACATTGCAGACGGCTGCTCCAGCTGCTCGTACACGCTGGACGTCAAACGTCCTGATCGATGGATCTGAACGAGGAAGCAGCTGCTGAAGAACGTCTCATTAAAAACTGATCAGTCGTGTGTGTGTGTGTGTGTGTGTATGTGTGTGTTCATGCATGATGGCCTGGTTGTGATGTGTGTGTTGGAGCTGCCTGGTGACCAGAGTCGATCCATTCGTTCACATCAGAGGAGAAAAAAAAAAAAAAATCTCTCAGTGACAACATATGATGGTGGTTTCCTGTCAGAAAAGTCTGTCTGACTAAAAGGTAAAGAGGTGAAAATATTCTAAATATAGCATAAACTTCAATTTATATTGATTTTTGTAGCAGCTGACTCTGTCCACAGCAGGACATTAGCTTAGCTTCCTGCACCAGTTCTCCTGCTGCTTCTCTAAACTGAAGGCGTGTCGACCTCCATCTCCTGTAGGTGACACACACCTAAAATAATCTGAACTGTCCCTTTAAACCTGTTCAATAAGGCTGCAGAGGCTGTGGTTCAATAATGATCTTGATTCACTTTCCTGGAAAGCAGATTCAACAATCGAAGGTTATTTTGGTCATCGACTACATCAAAGTTTTAATTATTACTTGTTCTTCTTCTTTCTTTATTTCAAATGTAAATTACACATTTGTTGTTTGAATTAAACTGTTTTCATCTGTTCAAATAGTCATTATTGAAGTAAAGAGGAAAAACTTCAAAATAACGGGTGAGTCAAACTTTTTAACAAATACAATTTTAAAAGATTCAAATAATAATTTAAGTTTTAAAAATGTCTTCTTATCATTATTATTATTATGAGGCTGTGTCTGCACAGTGTCGGGGTCTCTTCACTTCTCTCAAGTTCAAGTTCACCGTCTGACCCCCTGACCTTTAGCTTGTTTGCTGCGGGGGCATATCAGGTCACTGTGTGTGTGTGTGTGTGTGTGTGTGTGTGTGTGTGTGTGTGTGTGTGTGTGTGTGTGTGTGTGTGTTGTGGAAAGGCGATGCCCGGTGTTGGCGGCTGGCTGAATTATTCACGCTCCTCTGCGGTCGTCTCCCTCCCTGAAACCTGAGAGGAGAGAGGGTGAGGCGGCTCCCACCCTCCCAGCCTGCACCCGGGGGAGAATCTGAGCTCAGCCGACAACAACACAACACACACCGGGGGTGAGGAGGGGGGAGGAGGAAGAAGAGGAGGACGAGGAGGAGGAGGACAGAGAGGAGTGGAGACTCACCAGGAGAAGATTTCTGGTGTTTGAGGAGCGACTTCAGATCAAACAGTCACTCTGATGTGTCAGTCTGCTGTGTGTCCATCATGTCTGTCAGTCTGTCAGTCTGTCTGTCTGTCTGTCTGTCTGTCTGTCTGTGAATGAATGGGGATGTAAACACAGAGTCGTGTCTGTAGATTAGATCAGTTCAGATCGTAGATAACCGTCACTCAGACCACAGACATCAGCTGCTGTATGCGCCGCTCTGAATCACCTGCACTCTAAAACATACAGACCTCTGAAAACAGACAAAACTGGAGATGTATTTCTTGGCATCATTGGCAAAAAAAATCTTTAATAACCTTTCAGCATATTTTAATTCAAGTGGTCTGAGAGAGAGCATGACTTGGCTCCTCCTGGCTCTGTTTTCAGGCTTTAGAAAATCTCACAGGAGACTTACTGGCTGTTCTACAAATTCAGATGTGACACACTTCTTCTCCTTCACATTCAGAAAGTCCAGCAGAAAATCCTGCAACTTTTGACCCAAGAAATATCAAAAGATAATTGGGAGATTGGAGTGTATTTTTCTTTTTGCACAGGTAAATCATTTTCCTCTAATTTCACCTTCAGGACAAAATAAACTGAACTTAGTTTCACTTTGTGTTGAAAACAAACTCAGTCGTTCATCTCTGGTTTCTCTCCTTTAGCTACAAAGACGGTGAAATCCCAGAAATCCTTGAGCTGTGAAACAGTGTTAGTGGTATTCAATACTACACACACACACACACACACACACACACACACACACACACACACACAGAGTGCTGACATCAGCAGGTCTGACCAGTTGCTGAGAGGCCGGATTAGAATGAGAGTGTTTCTGTTAGAAGACGATCAAACACAGATTGAACAGTGAAACAGTCAGATACAGAGGTCTCACTCCTGCCTGGGTTTTAGAGAACATCACACACCAACAGACTCTGTTCTCCACAGAGAGGTGGGCGGGATTATATCTGCAGTCTGGGGAACGTCGCTCCGAACGTATTCTGATCGAATCACGCTGAACATCACACACATTTCCCAGCATCCTGCACGTTTTCACATCCAACCATCCACATTAACACACAGACTCAGTGTGCAAACTCAGTTCAACCACAACAACACCTGTTTTATTTTGTTTAATTTATTTCAAACCAAACTTCATGAGGAGAAATCCTTCACAGTGTGAGTCAGTGTGTTCAAATCGATCTGATGAACCTGATGAACGGACCTCGTGTACACTGTAAAAGTTTTACAGGTCAAAAGGACATATTACTTCACTTGGAAAAAGTTCGGCCAGGAAAGACGACTCAGAAAACGAGAATGTAGAATATTTGATAAAGACTTTGACATCCTGCCGATTACATTCACAGAGATTCATCTTCTTAAATAGTGGGAACCTCTGGGTACGTCTCGATTCGATCCTGATTCAGAGGGCTACGATTCGATGATAAAAAAAAATTCTCAATGCATCAAAGTTTGACTGACTGAATAGAAAAGAAAAAGAGGAACAATTTTCAGTCTTTTGCTCAAGTTTTCCTAAAATACAGGACGAAAAATAAATGGCAAGTCATAAGTCTCCTGCCTGTATGAGAATAACAAATGAGGAGGTGGTGGACTGTGGTGTTAACTTTAGTTCTCCAGCAGTGGAGAGCAGCCTCTCTGCTGCACCGTGAGGAGGGAGACAAGATAACTGGACGTTCTGAGGTGAAACAGACTGAGCAGAAAGGGATTTTCTCAACAGCTGATCGTGGCTCACATCTTAACGTTACTCACTATGTATCGCGATGCATTTTTAGTGTTTCTCCCATCCTTCGCCTCAACACTGTTGGTGGTGGATTGGTTGGAAACAGTTTATGTTTGATTACTTAAACGTTTTTTAATACCAAACTACACCTGCCAGCCGTATCACCGTGCAGAAGAAAATGTGCATCTACTCACAGACAAGAGGCTCGTGCTTGTGACGACGTGGGATATAAACATTCAATGGCGTCCTGATCAACTTAGCAGTTCTGTAGGAAGGTCCGTGGATTATCTCGAATAATTGGGTCATGATTTCTGGAAAGAGAACTTTTTCAAAAGAAAAATAGCTCTGCAGGCAAGTGGGGAAATATGTATTTTTGATTTTGGGGTGAACTGTCCCTTTTAATAACATATACTCTTCAGAAACTCTCTTGGATCAGCTGGAAAATGCATCATCACAAAGCTGAAGACAGCGACGGTACAAACATGATGATGATGATCTTATAGACCATGATGCATTGCAGTAGAATAAACAAGCCATCAGTAAATAAAGGAGTTAAAATGAGCTGAACCTTGAGGACATTTTGATGATAATATTTGGATACTTTTATTTACTTTTATTTAATTTTATTTTAAAAACATTTGAATGCAAGACTTTTACTTGTAGTGGAGTATTTTCTCAGGTATTTGTACTTTTACTTAAGTTAAAGATCTGAATAAAAAACACTTCTTGCACCACTGGGAACATTAAATTCTGGACATACAGTAACACAGCAGCTGTGGACGACACACACACGGACACACACACGAATACAACAGGAAAACAGCAGAGAGACGGGGGATAGAGCATTAGCGTCTTTATTTTTTGTCGTTGTTGCATAGGAAATGCACATCTTGCTTCCAGTAAATTGAGTCTGCGTGGACATGGAGTCACTAATGGGGCCGAGAGGGATGTTTCTACACGTCACCAGTTCAACAGAAACAACAGTCGAGAGGGAAGAACCAAAGGAACGAAAAGAAAAAAAAAAAACAGACCAACAGAGTGACAACAGAAGAACTGACCGCAGTCAGTCAGAGAGGACAAACAGAGAGAGAAGTCAGTGCAAACTCACAGCTTTAGAACACAGAGGATGGACAACAATGGCACCGGACACAACTAATGGACACTAGTTAACATTGAACAAAAGTGTAACACCAGATCGTGGACCGGTGCGACGGCGGCAGCGGCAGAAAACGCCGCCCTGTTCCATAAAAGAGTTGTAGAGGCACAAGGTTTAAGTCAGTTCTGGGTGAGGATGGAGGCGAGGTCGATGGTAGGATGGTGATGGAGGAACCCAACAGGTCGTGGTCAGGATGAGGATGATGATGATGTCGTCTGGTCTCTGTGGTGGTTCGGGCAGTGAGAAGGGGATGATGGGATACGATGATGCGATGATGTGAATGTGTGACTCAGACTGCGGCGGGACGCGGTCCGCCTGGCGACACTCGGGGTAAAGATAAAGCTCTCCTTCCTCGAGATTGTCTTGGGTTAGCTACAGTTAGCATCGCCTCCAGAGGCCGGGCGAAAGGCAACGAGAAATGCTGATCGATTAACCATATTGGTGATCGGCTTGAATATTGAAAACATCGACAGGCTGGAAAGCAAGTGAATGAGGGCAGTTTTGGGCCGTCGGTATCATAAAAAAACGAATCCCTGGTTTGTTTTAGGTGAGAATTTCAACACAGTGACGACACGTGAAAATTTCTACATCTGGATGCTAAAGATTTCTATTCTACTCTATTTGATTTCTAAAGGAAAATGCCAAAGTTTTAGTCAGTCTACTGCAGATCATGTATATTGCTGACCATTTTCAAAGGACGATGTCGTGTTTTATCCTTTTAAAAACAGTTTTCCTCCTCTGTCTTTATGATTATGAAATTAAATTACTAAAAACTTGAAACTTGCGTGGGTCTCAAGGGTCAAACAGGCCTGAAACACTATGTATAATGTTCCCAAAGAGAGAGAGCTGCAGACACCACGGTTTGTTTTCTGGAGTCTGCGTGAAGGAAACGTTCCACACTTTCTGAGGGCAAAATTATTGTTGTGTATGTTCAAGTTTCCTTTAACATATACAACAACATGATGACTGTGTAAACTCCATCAACTGATGAAGATCATGTGATATGACTGAAAGCTCCAGAGCACGCTGCTAAATGTACTTCGGGGTGATTCTTTTGGTTAACTGATTTTTCTACTCAAGCTCAATAGAAGCCAAAAGCCTTGTTTTCATCGCAGGAACTTTCCCCAGGGACCAGGAACCTTTGGGCTGTGTTTCCATCGCAGGGACTGGGGTGTAAATCAAGTTCTGGGTACATTATTTCACCCCCAAAGAGCTCCTGCACACAAACTTTTGGGGCCGGGGCTTGCAGGGCTGAACATTTTTGATTCGAGGAGTACTTGCAATTTTATTTCAGCAATTTTAAAAAATATGCAGTTCCAAACTAGTTTGTCTTTTTTGACACATTAGCATGGAGTTCCAGAAGAAAACAACAGATGGACCAGCAACAACTGTTTTTGTATAGTTGCACACAAAATTTTTAAATTGCTTTTCATACGACTTGTTAGCCTCATCTCACACAGACAAGAACAGGCTGAAGGAACGTTTTGCTTCCTTGAAAAGTAGTTCCTGAGACAAAAGTTCCAGGTACATTAGATGTAAACGCATTTATAGATCGCCGGGAGAAAGCAAGAGCTACTTGGCAGTAAAGACAGTTCCTGATTTATTTCAAAGTTTTGTCAGTTTTGCCAAAATTGATAACAATATATGGTCCAAAATTTTGTTCATAAACATATTTTTTAAATAAGGATTCCTTTAATTCATTTTTCTTTTAAAGACTTATGTTCTGGATTATGACTTCACACATATATTATATATATTTGACATTTCTATTCTGACATATGTCACTATTGGCTGACATATCTCAGACATGTCTGCGAGTCTATGCACTGGTCTGATATCACACATTTTATTATGAGACCCTGCTGTTTCCCAGCAGCATCACATTTAATGCACTGCTCTCAGATCAGTATTTGGTTTCAGCCACTACGTTCAGGTAATGGGTGTTGGAAACATGTCGACTAATACTGGCTGATATACTGGCCTGCATTTTTTCAGTTGAGCTCTAGTTCTGATATCATTTAACATTTGAGGACTTTGAAAAAAAGTTGAAGGGATGTGAAGAAACTAAAGAAACTTTTATACAACACTTGCACAACCAGAAGAGTTTGAAAAAAAAAAAGACATTTAAACGCGACATCACTCTTTGGAAAGTGTTTCACAGTAATTTAAAGTAGACGACTTGCAGAATCAGTGGCATTGTCCTTTAACAAAACAGTCTGGTCATCAACAAAGTTTTCTGCCTAAAAGAGATGCACAAGTCGAAGAAACTGTTTAGTTTCAAAGAGCCGAGCGGCATCGACAGGCTGCGAGTCGAAAACAGAGAGGAGAGGAGCCACTGGAGGTGAGCTAGACAAGCCAATCGACCCCAGCTGGCCTGGGACGGGGGGGTGGGGTGTAGTGTTGGGGGGGGGGGGGGGGGGGGCTCCCAGGTGCTGGCTACCTCTTTCTCTTTCTAGACCTTTCTCATCCTGGAGGAGCGGCGGCTCGTTTGAAGTCCTGCCGAGGGAGACGCAGCGGAGGCTCGATGAGGAAGGAGGGGGATTCAGTGGCGGATAGTGCTGAGCGCTGCAGAAAAAGGCCGAGGCCATCGATTCGGTCTCCTGCAGGAAACTGCCCGGGGAGGAGGAGGAGGAGGAGGAGGAAGAGTAGGAGGAGGAGGATTCACCCAGAGCCACGCAGAGATTTCTCAGCCTGCTGCTGGTCAATGGACATGAGTGGGGGAGAGGAGGGGAGTGGAGGGTGAGGGGAGGCCAGCCGGGTGTTTGCTGATGTTAAAAGTTAGCTGGAGATTGTCGGATTAAAACCCCGCGAGGCTGCGGCGGCCCGCGGACGGCCCGGAGCAGTCATCATGGTGGCACACCCATCAGATCAATGACAATAAACGGACACAGAGTAGAAAACCGTGGAGGTGCTGGATGGAGAGGATGAAAGAGTCCCGTGTGTGTGTGTGTGTGTGTGTGAGAGAGGATGATGAAGAGATGAAGATAAAGGAGGTGAGACAGTTTGAGGCATACAGGGAGAGGTAAGAAAAGAAGAGAGGAACCCAAACAGGAACATAACAATCTGGTTTTTTGTAATTTTTTTTTTCTCATTTGTCGTCATCGTAACAGTTTACTAGGCGATTATGGAAGAGCATGCAGTTATATCTGTGATTATTGTACATTAGCTATAATCAGAGGGGCCTGACAGACAGCAAAGGCTACTGGTGGTCAGAAATTTCAACAATTACAAACAATTATTGTATTCAGTATTCAGAAGAGCATTATAATACAGGTTTTCACAGGCACTACATTTGATCTTTTTCAATATATCATGTAATATGCTGGTTTGTTTTTATTTTTCATTTCTTTTTCAGATTTTTCGTATAACTCATCCGGTCCGTATAGAAGCTGGGATCTGGAAACGGAAGGATTGACCGTAAAAGAAGGCAGAGGCTGAAATTTTTCCACAAAGTTAGATACCAAAGTCCACGTGGGCGGGCGCACGCACGCACGCACGCACGCACACACGCACACGTGAGCCGCGTGCACGTGTGGATGTTTGTTTTTAGTCAGTGCATAGTTCTCATGCAGATTAGACTGCTATGCTTTGATACGCTGTCAGGAAGCATGATAGTAAGTTCAAATTGTCACATTTTTCCAGCTTACCTCCCCTTCACTTGATTTAACGCTTAGCACCATGTGATGGTTTACAACAGGATAAATAAATATCTTTGCAAAGGAGCAGTGACACTGTAATTCATTACAGTTGAGCGCTGGAGAGCAGCTTCAGTGTTACCTGCCTCCTCGTCCAATGACTTTCCTTCATCTCTCTAAAGTGATGCCATTTGTACTCATTTCCCCGGCTCATGCTCCGGCGCCGCCGACACGGTGAAGGATGTCTTCCTTCTGCTCCGTTCTCGAGCCGAAGACGACGACAGCAGCGGCGGCGGCGGCGGCGGGGGAAACTTTGGCATTTTCTCTAAAGGTGGACTTCAGGTGTCACTGAAGCTGTCTCCGGTCCGATTGTTCTACGAGTCCTGCACGTTCAGCGTCGCTATAATTCACACACTCAGGTCTCTAAAGTGATTGGGTGATTTAAAAATACCCTGGTCTAAGCCCGGAAGAATTCTGCCCCTCTTCACGTGAATCAGATCTGCTCATGTCCCGACCCCTCCACATCATCGCACAGCGGTCCGGTCTGATGGGTTTGTTTGTTGGGTGGTGGTGGTGAGGTGGGGTGAGGGTGGGGGAGGGGGGGTAATCTCTGCCCGGGAGAATTTGGACAAACGTGAAGGCAACAAAGGCATTAGCATAAAAAGCCCCGGCCTTCGTTCAACCCTGTTTCCTGATGGAGCGGCAGAATTCCTCAAAGGCAGAATTGCAAAAAAAAATAAATTAAAAATTAACCCTTGGCAAGGAGAGGGTGGGGTGGGGGACAGGAAGCAGGGGAAGCGAATGCAAGTGCTTCTCTTCTGGAGCGTTTGAGACAGTCTCATATTGCTGGTTGGACAAGCTTTGGATCAGTTTTCTAGATTCGGGGGGTGGAGCTGCAGGCGTTTAGAAGCTTTGTTTGGTTTTTTTTTTGGTTGTAAAATTCTCGTCAATTCACGACAGTTTCTGTCAGAAAGTGTCCCTGCTGGTGTGTGTTAGCGTGCGGCGCTTGTTGCTTCAGCTGGTCGGACGCAGTGTCCGGCCTTACGGGGCTCATCGCTCTGTCAGCCTCGGCTCTGATTCGTGTGTCTGCCGTTAAGTTTTTTTTTTTGTGGAGGAGGAGAACATGGTGTTGTGAGCTTCACATTCAGTCCCCTTCTCAGTCTCCACCGCCACCACCGCCACCGCCACCACCCAGCCAACTGGAACTCTTCACAGCTTTCCCTTCAAGGACTCCACTTCCAGTGAGATTTTGAGTTGCTGCTCATTTCTTTTTTAATCTTAACTGTTTGTATTTCAATCACCAAACCAAAATCAAAGTCATAGACTACTTTTTGTACCATTACAGTCAATAAAATCAAACAAAAAAAGAAAAATCTTCAGCTTTAGCCTCTTGATTTGACTCTGAAATACCGTTGACGGGTTCTGCTTGATCCAAATATTCAAACCCAACAAGCTTCTTTGGGATTTACCAAGTGGTCTCATGGACAAACAACCTGGAGAACTTAAAAGTTTGTCTTCACTGGACTTGTCAACGTGATGACAACAGGATGACAATATAAACAGGACACCACTTCCTGTTGTATCTTTGCATTTTAAGCTTTTTGCGTGTCATTTAATGCCATTCAGTCCATTGCATTTAATGAGTTTGGGAACCGTCATCGTTGATCTTCGTCGTGTTTAATATGAGACGGTCAAGTTTGGTTGAGGCAACAAAACTACTTGGTTCAGTTAAGAAAAGATTGTGGTTTGTATTATAAACTTATTTCTACAAGCTAAGTTACATACAAAATATTCTTACATCACATGTAACTTTAGAGACGTAAGTATGATCCAAATTAAATACGGTGACCGGACATCCCAGTTTGTCCAGTATTGTTCTGGTTTCAAGCTCAGTGTCCCAACAAATGTCTATAAAACACTAAAATGTCCTGGTTTTCAACATCTATGACCAAAGTGTCGACGTTTATCACGTTCTGTCCAACTCTTTATTACTTAACTCTGTATAAAAATATAACATAAACACATCAGACCGGCAATACGTCCAGGACAGTATGTGTCAGTTTCATTTAATGAGAGAGATGTGAAAATGGTGAAACTCTGCCGTGTAGCAGGCCGTAAAATCATTAAACATACAAATCCATGACAATCTCTGGTTCCTCATCCTCCACGGAAGGTAAAGGAACCCAACGGGAGAGCAGTGAGAACGTCTGAGCCTCCAGAGAACATTTACCGTTCCTACTGATGGAGAGCTAACGTTAGCTTGAGTGTGAATCTGCTGCAGTTTAGTCATAACGTTACAGTCCAGCAGCGTCAGACTGTCGTCTCTCTGATTTATTAGATATCAGGTTCAGGTCACAGAATAATTCGTAGAAAAGTTTTCTTTAACTCGACACGAATTCACACAAACTTGTCAAAACTGTGAAATTGCATTGTTGTCTATAGGATCTCTGGTTTTCTATCCCCACCAAAAGGGGGCGTGGTCTGACATTTTGGCGGCGTACCCGTATGTGCCGGTCTGATGTGAGGTGTTGCTAGTCTATAAGTCATCAGCACGCGCCACAGGCTCAGTTAGCTGTCAGTATGCTAACTGTTAGCTGTCAGCATGCTAACTGTTAGCTGTCATGCCAAAGAGAAAGTCAGTCTTGTCTGCAGAAGGTTCACTCCTTCCTTCAAAAATTATCCAGCAACAAAAGTGTTGAATTAATTCCATTCACGTCGTTGTAAGACACACTCAGTAGGTGTGCGAAGTGCTGAATTGTGTATTATGGCTTGCTGTCTCTGCACAGGTTTGCACAGACTACATGGCATAAACTGACACGTGAAAATGAATAAAAGACGGGGACATATTTCTATCAGCAGCCTGCAGGGAAACCTGCACTAGAGCATCTTCCAGCTGTTCATGTGTAACGGCATTGATTGTGTTTTGTGAATAAATTAGCTCATAATTAAATAAGTCATTCTATGGAAAATGATGATGTTGTTTAGTTAACCTTCGAGGACAGTAAACTGAACATCTCTGGACTGTGAAAACAAAAAAGTTCAGAAACCTCAAAGTTTCAGATGTTTGAGTTCTGAGCCCAACTCAAATTCTTACGTTTTGAATAAGTTACTGATCTTTTGTTGAAATAATTTACTTTTCTTCTTTAGATAAACTTTGAATTTTAGAAATTCAAAACATTGTGTTTAAAAACAATATTGAGTAAATTCATCGAAGTGAAGGGAGATGTTAAAATTTTTATATTTTCAGTTAAAACTATTTTAATTATTCAGGAACTAAAAAAAGAGGATCCAAGTTCACAGCTCACTGTTTTGATTTTTTTTTACATTATAAAACTGAAAAATTCAAGTTTATCCAAAGAAGAAAAGTAAATTATTTCAAAGCTTCAACTTCAAAAATCTCTTGCAGTGCGTTGCCTTGAAATTTTAGGTCACCTCAACTTTTTTTTTACAGTAAGGGTTTTTGGACTGTTGGTTGGACAAAACTAAGTATTTTAATATTTCACGTTGGGATCTGAGAGCTCAGGACCAGTAGTTTTTCTGCAGAATTGCATTCCCAACCTTTAATTGATATTTCTGGAGGTTAAAAGTCTCTCCTGTTGTGATATTAGAGGGTTTTCGCTGGAAATGAGCAGAAACTCTGATCGCACTGGAAGCGTCCGTCCGTCATCGTGGTGACGTCGTCGTTCCTCGATTATCCGCTGCATGAATGTGATGCTGTGATGAGCAGCAGAGGATGTGTGGATGGACAGAGATCAGAGTGGACCTCCAGGCTCAGGGAGGGCTGGAGGAGGAGGAGGAGGAGGAGGAAGAGGAGGAGGAGGAGGAAGAGGAGGTGATCTTGTGGGCCAGTGAAGAAAGAAACAGATGGAAAAGAAAAAGAATCATGTTGCATAATCAAGCTGTTTATTTTCCTGCATGGAATGGTGAACACAAAAAAAGATGCCTAGATGCATTTATAGTAGGGGCATCCTTTGGCTGGCTATGTCATTGTCTCCTGCCTAAAACTAAATTTTTTTAAATGCATAAAAAAACGCTTGCTTTTCTTACCAATTTTCCTCAGAATTACCTAGATTTAGCTTCATCAACACTGATGCAACAAATAACCTTCAAAACATACAGCATACTGTAACATCCATTTACAATGGTCTTATCACCACAGCGCCCTATACTTTTTAAGTACAGGAATATGCTATACCATCAACAGAGGAAATGTCCTTAAATACATACAAAAAAGGAAAGCAAATAAAGAAAAAAATAAGGAAAAAAATGAGGAAACAGGAAAGTTTTCAACTTAAATCCAGTTCCCAGAAAACAAACCAAACCAGTTCTAGTAATGTGGCCTCGATACAAACAATCAGAAAATTCACAACACTAGTTTTTCCTCATTTAATCAATGTTACAAAAGTCCTGCATTATAAAATAGGGCAGCTTTAAAATCAGTGTAATTAATAAAACTATAGAACATACAAACACGTCTCCCAGTCGGGCCAGTGGCCCCGCTGCTCTGCCCTCCCGTCCGATAAGAGCTAACTCTTCTCTGCGTCTCTTCGCTGCTGCTGTACCAGAACTAAATTACACACACAACACAAGAACAAAAAAAAAACACACTGCCCAAACTATTGCTTTTATATTCTTTTTCATTTTTTCTTTCTTTAAAAAGGGTGCAATTTTGTCGTTATCTTACACACACACAGCCAAAAGTCGCTGATTAGATGCTAGGCTGTTTCACAAGGTTTTTGTGACACTTAAAAAAATGTCCGTGCAATTTTTTTTTTATTCCCTTCGCTCTTTTTAAGCCCTGGAAGCTGTAAATTTTTTTTTTATTTTAATGTAATACTTTTTCACTATTGTCATTTATTTCATATTTAGTGCAGATAATTAAGGAAGTAATGCCCAACTCATGGCTAAAGGGTAGGCAAGAACAGAGACAAAACAAACATGTCACACTAAGAGGAAACGCACAACCCACACAAGTGGAACTACTAAACCATCACAGTCGACGGCGTCACGTCGCTGTCCGTTAAAAGTCAATAGACGGACTGAACACACAACAGGTAAACAATTTATTTACTAAAACCTCTGCTGAGCAGCGCGGGGCGTGCTTTAAATGTTGGACGTCATCAAAAATGTTTTCGATAAACGGTTTTCTGCGCGATGGAGAAGAAGTTGGACTTGTTTAAGGCTTGTTTGTGACCAAAAAAAAAAAAAACTTTAGGAAAGAGAGACCCGAATGTCGTATTGCGGCCGTCTGGTAGATTATCAAAACAGGAAGGAAGGAAGGAAGGTAGGAAGGAAGGAAGGAAGGAAGGAAGTAGAATTCCCCGAGCGTCGGAGGCTCAGCTTGGCTGGAGCGTCGCTGCAGGGCTGGCTTCACCATTTTTAGGGACCGACCACGGAGCACGATGCCAGTCGCGTGCACGCCAACTTTGGTTGAAAGTAAAGAAAAGGAAAAAAAACAAAAAACAAAACCTAAATAAACAATGTAAGACAAAATAAATCTAAGTGAGTGCAAGCAGGTATTGCATATTTTATGTCTTCATTGTTCATGTCTGGGAACGAAAGTCGAACAAACCGAAAATTAAATCAGGAAGACTTGAAAATCAAAAGTTTTTGCTGTTCAGAGATTTCAGCAACAGAAGATAAAAATCATCCAATCAGACGACAGGATAAAGGAGGAGGAGTGGGGGGGTGAACTCAACTAATCTACCAGTTCATGAGCAGTTATAAGCAGTTATAAGCTCCAGCTGCTCTGTCAAGATTTTGGCATCTGGAAATTTAGTGAAATGAGCACAACTCCAACTGACTCCAACTGGAAAAGTGATAGAAATGTATTTCTTCAACATCTGAAGTATTTCATTGGAAAAAGTTGATGCAAATGTCAAAGTTCGAAACGGACCATTTTGCTCTCTTCAGGTGTTTTTTTCCTCCTAAAGGACTTCATGCACTTACAACATCTTAAAAAGCACATTTTTCCAACATTATCATATAAAAAATAACAGCCCTATTGTTCGTGTCATCACAACAGAATTGATCAGACTTGATTCAGTTAAACTGCTTCACACATGAAGTTTAACCTCCTTGGTAGCTGAAATGAAAAGTTAGCAAAGCTGAATCAACAGTTAGCTGACCCGACTCAAAGTGTATTTGCCACTAAACTGCTAGCTAACTGAAATCAGTGTTAGCTGGTAAACTCAACTGCTGTAGCTGTTGAACTGATCTGTTGGGGATCAGGGAACAAACTAAACTGTCAGCTAACCTGAGCTGAACACTCTTCATGGCTAAAATGAACAGCTAGCAACGCTGATTCAGCGATGCAGCTTCTAAACTGAATTGTTAGCTAACGTTATTTAAATTGTTTTAGCCACAAAACTGTTAGGGACTAGGAAATAAATTAAACTGTTTGCCAACTCTAATCTGACTCAAAGTGTTTTAGCCACTAAAATAAATCAGTTTTAACTGTTAAACTGAGCTCTTAGCTAATTTGAACCAAAATGTTTTAGCTGCTAACAGTAACTATTTGAGACTTAGGAGTAAATGTTCTTCAATTTTCCCCACAAAACCAGTTTTAGCTGCTAAAATAGACTGTTTGCTAATGTTATAGTGTTTTGCAGCTAAACTGAAAAGTTAGCTAACTTGAACCAATCTGTTTTAGCTGCTAAAAGTAACGACTGAAGGCGAGGGAGTATCAGAAGAAAATGTCCTTCAATATATTTTCACACTGCTAGACCAGACTGTTAGCTAACATTACAGTGTTTGTGTGGCTAAACTGAACTATTAGCTAACCTGAATGAAACATTTTTAGCTGTGACACCACGCTGTTAGCTAACAGTTGAAAATGTCGATCTCATTTGTTTTTACACGAGACTGAACTCTGACTCGGTGCCCATTTCACTAAATTTCCCCGTGTCGCCGTTAGCTGTTAGCAGAGATCTGGAGACGGTTGACCTGATTGTAGCTGTTGTAGATTTCACAGCGTTCCTCTTCAGCTTTAACGCTTTGATGTTCATTTGCTCCAGTTACCTACAAAATCTCAGGTGTGGAGGATGGAGGAAAAGGAAAGAAAAAAAACAAGGAAGAAACAATAAAACAAGACGCTCCACATTAGATCTTGTGCAACCTCTCAGGACTGGACCGTAGCTCAAGGCACATTGATGAGGAACAATTGTTTTCGTGCAATTTGATGACGTACGGATGAAAGAGAACATCTCGGAACTGAAAAGCGGAATCGATCTGTTGCTGAAGGAACAAAAGAGGAAGGAGGAAGGGAAGGAAGTAGAAATAAAAGAAGAATGGAAAGATGCCGAGAAGCGAAGAGAGCTGGTTGTTTGTGAAGGAGAGCGATAGAAAAGGCCTCGACGGGGCCAAAACTAATAAGACGGCTGCTGGCAAGTGCCTGATGTTGGGTTTTACAATATAGTGTCTTTATCTCACTAACTACATCATCTATGGAAAAATTTGTCACTAACACTAGAACATGCAGATTTTTTTTGTTCTTTTTTTTTTTTACTTTTTCACTTAAATTCACTTTTGATCGACGCTGGATGGTCGTAAGAGTGTGTGTGTGTGTGTGTGTGTGTGTGTGTGTGTGTGTGTGTGCGTGTGTGTATATATATTCATATATATATAGTATAGGAAAAGGAAAAACAAAACTGAAGATCAATAAAATGGTAAGTTGCATGTGAAGCGCTCGGCTGTCTTGTCTATTTGTGGACGAAAGCTTCCAGAGAGTTACCCTCTGCTCTGCCTCTTCATCGCTAAACCACGCCCCCTGATTACACTCACGGCCCATTGGCCAACTGCAGGAATAAGTGCTTCTGATTGGACGGGGGACCTCTAGGAGAACCCCAGCCAATCTATTGGGCAGCCCGTCGCCGGGCGGCACCCGTTAAAAGATTATCTCGCCAACAGAAACCGGAGAAAACGTGATTACTTTGAAACTTAAATTTTCTCCAGATTTCGCCTCATGAGAAATAGCTTTTTTTTTTTCCTTTTTAAGTAAAACGATGTGCTCATTAAAATAAGTTAATCGCTTAGCGTTTTTTTTCTTTTAAACAAAAAGCAGACATAAGCTGCACGAAATGCTTTAAAAAATTGATTGTTTAAAATGATATTTCTTAAAGGGATTCTTGTTCTACCATGCTAACAGCTTTACAAGATGAACAAACAACAAATAATAAACAATAAATGTGAATACAGCTCCCCTTATTTCTCACAAGGCTATGGTTTCTAGTTCGATGCTGTGTCGCTGTCTTTTGTACCCCAGTATTTTAGAGTCCCAGAGGTGTGAGCGGACTAGGAAGAAAAATATATTTTATATATACTTTTCAACAACTGATTTTAACGAGCTATCTTACAAAGATATTTAACTATCCAACAGCTAGCCAACAAAATTGCACTTTCCTCATGATCAATATTCCACTGGTAAAGTTTTAGTCACTCGTCTCTCTCCTGCCTGCCTGCCTGCCTGCTGCGTTTCGGACACCAGAGCTTTCTGCCCACCCTCAGCATGCTGGAGCTTCATCCAGACTGGTGGATGGATAGAGGAGGAGGAGGAGGAGGAGGAGGAGGAGGAGGAGGAGGAGGAGGGGACCAGCTGAAATGACGGCTAAGAGAGAAAAATCAATGAGCCATGAAGCCAAAAGCCTCCCAGATAAACGAGCGTGGATCCACCAGCGTCTGGTCGCAACACTTCACATCAACAAAACCCCCGCTTCCCCGCCACCTCTACCCCATCACCCCTCCCCAACCCCACCACCACCACCACCACCACCCCTGCATGTAGAGTTCATGTTATTAAATGGGCAGGGCGGGGCAGGGGGGGCGTCTCTTTGCGCCTGCACCACCTCCGCATCAGGTCTTTCCATTAAGCATGGGTCCATGTCCTTGGAAAGAGTCTCCTCCCTCCCTGACAGTGCCACCAACCAGGGGGCGGGGTCAAGTGGGGGGGGTCGGAGTCCATACCAGGAGGTGTGTGACGGCTCAGGTGGGGTGGTGTGGGAGGGTGGGGGGGGTGGGGCGTATTAGCTGGTGGTATCTGAGCCAGGTAACACCTCCCCTCCCACCCCTCTCAGCCACGGTGCATCCCGTCCCGCCAACCCAACGCCATCAGGATCCACCGGGGATGGTGGGGGGGTCGTATGGTGCAGTGGAGTCGTTGTCGTGCTGCAAGTCCACTGGATGCACACGCTGCAGAGGATGATGGGAGCGTGAGGAGGGGGAAGCTCTGTGATTCAGTCTTGCGGTGTTCCCAAAAGTTGAGGCTCAATTCCCCCCCGGCCACGGATTCTCAGCCTGGTCTGGTTTGTGGTTTTTTTTGGGGGGGTGGGGTGTGGCACTATATATGGACATCGACATATGAACCATATGTCTACAGGGAAGAGTGTGACGTACAGTTTTACAGAGTGGGTGTTTAACACCGGGGGTCAGGGCGCGTTTGATCCGCTGTAGCCATGCTGATGCTGCTGAGTCTGTGTATGGCGCTGGTGGGGGCGGAGTCAGGCGCAGAGGGGGTGGAAAAGGAGGAGGAGGAGGAGGGCTGTAGGGGGGCGGGGCAAGACAGGACTCTCTGTCGCAGCTGGCATCAAAGGTCAAAGGTCGAGGAGGAGGCTGCAGCGATCTGTCGTACAGGTGGGTGGAGGGGGGAGGGGCCTCTGGAGTCCTTATCCCAGGTACCACTGAGGAGAGAGACGGAAACACGTGTTAACATCAAAACTAAAACGAGGACAAACAAGGATTCTGAAGACACTGAAAACACATGGCATCATGGGAGTTGTTGTCTTCATTGTTAAACAACCACCAGAGCTGATGAAAAACGATCTGACATGTTTCCCTGGAAGTTACAACAACAGGCGACCAGAACAAAATGTTGGAAACGTGTTGGGATAATATAAGTTCACAACTCAACAACGTACGTAACACAGGTCGAGTCTTATTAATGAGGAAATGTTACAGATTATAGGTTTAACATGGAGTTGGATCAGCCTGTATTCAGTTTCACGGGGCTGAGGGGAGGAGGACGAGACCACAACAGGTTTTTATTACCACCTGACAACAAAACACAAACTCCCAACAATTAAACTGCTGCACAGGGAACTGGGATCCATGAGCTTATAACAGGAGGGACTGGATGAAAAATGAAAAATATGTATACAGAGAGAGAAAAGACAAATATGTTTGCAGAATTTGGCACTATTTATATATGTATATAACAGGTGTATTGAACTGTATTTGAATTGTCTGTGATTGAATTTATTGTTTGTTCTTGGTCTTAATAGAAATGTGTTGTGACAGTTTTCCACATCGTGGTCTATAAAGTTTCTAAGCTAACTTTAGGTTCACAGTGAGATATCTCAACAACTACAGGACAGATCATCAGCAAATCTGCTCGGTATATTTAGATGAATCCTAAAGTCTTCATGCTGAACATAAAGTGAGTTTTTCAGGCAGTAAGTCTGAAAACAGAATCAGTGGAAGGACATGACGAGCTGGAAACTTTACAAACTGAGTCTCAAACCACAAAAAACCACAAAACTAACTGTGATGGAATTCAGTTAATTCATTCTCTAAATCAGTCCTAAAAATAGAATGAAATTTAAATCCTTCTTTGTATTTATTAAACGAAACACCAGATTTCCAATTAGATTTTAAGAAAAATGAATCTCCTCCTACTTGAACTGTTCCTGGACCAGTTATCACAGTTTCTACCATTAGAGAGACTGACCTCAGGAAAAAAAAAAAAATCCTATGATAATATTTTCCTAATATTTTCTTACTTTTCAAGAGGTAATCAATAATGGATTTGGACATTTTCTGGACTTCTTTAAACCTGGACTTCATGACCTCCAGCCTTTATATACAGACCATAAATTATGGATTATGAAGTTATTGTAACCATTAATTTTGTCAATGCTTTGGTCTCATCTTTTTTGTCCCCAAATTTTATTTATTTATCATTATTATTTGTTTTGTTTTCTTCAGTTGTGAGTATACTGTTTTGATGTGTTTTTCTTTTCCTTCTGTTTTGTTTACTCGGGTGTATGAGGGAGGAGGGACGTGCAGAAACTCAGTGTACTTTGTTATTATTGTATGATTACATATCAGTGCTGATTTATGGTTCACTCTTTAGAAATAAAAATATGTTTTAGGACTTTGAACAGACTCTGAACTTGCATGTCTTGACTTGAGACATGATTGCAAAGACTTGAGACGTAGAAAACACTGGGCCTCATGCTAGAATGTTTTCATATTATTATCTTAATTTTTTTTTCATATGAACACGTCACATCAGATTCAGCAAACACTCGTAACTTCAGGTAACTGTGGAAATGTTCCACCTGTTCATATTTTAGTGTAAATCAGCATAATTAATGTTCCACAACACCATATAAGGCTGCACTTCCTGCACCGTATGTCAAGAAGTGTTCGTTCATGAAAATGGTATCAAAGAGTAAGAAGAACTTTATGAGGTCAGAGTTTGACGTCCTGCTTTCAGAGATCCATGAAGGAAAATCTGTCATTTTAACAGCGTCAGCAGTGGAGTTTAAAGACCTGCTACAGCAAAGAAACAGGAAATAAACGAGCGCCGTTAAAGCCGCGTTAGCTGAGGAAATGAGTGAATACGACAAGTTCTCCTAAATCACTCAAACACACCACTGAAGAACAAATCTGTTCCTACGAGTGGTTCTTGTCCAACCTCTGGACTTCAATGACCAAACAACACCCTCAGGACAAACTTTCCACTTCTGGTTAAGTTATTAAGAAAAGATAAATCATCAGGATGTCGAGGTTGCATTGATGACTGAAGCCTCCAAAAGACATTTAAGACGTGTAAGAGAGGACAGGACTTTTTCTCATGATCGCTCTCAGCTTCAGGACAGACTTTTAGTCCTCAAACACAACGCTCTGTTTCTGCTGCCTTTGGTCGTGGAGTTTATGACACTCTCTATCTCCACTCTGTGTGTGTGTGTGTGTGTGTGTGTGTGTGTGTGATCCATCTCTGATGGTATCGATCGCCAAAAGGTGCATCGTTCATGTTTCATGAATCTCTCCCTTGTCTTCCTCCTCCTCTTCCTCGCTGCCCCGTCGAGTTCAAGTTCATCCCCGCCTTACATCATGTCTGGTTGCTAGGGACAACGAGACGGCCCGGGACGTGACTACCATCGCCAAGGCAACCGCATCAGCCCCCCCCATCCACCCCCTTTCCCTCCCTCTCTTGCCCCGCACCTTTCTCACTCTCCTCCCTCCTCTTCCTCCTTTTCTTTCTTTACATTCATCCATCGCTTTCTCCTTCCTCCTCCCCGTCCCACTCTGCACTTCTTCACACACACACACACACACACACACACACACACACACACACACACACACACACACACAAAGGTATTGATTTGAAGTGAAGACACACACATCTACACACACACACACACACACACACACACACACACATTTACGTACACTCTTAAAAAAATTAGACAATTTATTAAATGTGTTTTTGAATGAAGGTAAATAGTTTGTGTGTGTGTGTGTGTGCATGTGTGTGTGTTGCAGGGTTTCTCTGCACTCAAACCTCAGTTGCTCCTGACTCGTTGTAATTCTATTGCTGTGTGTCCGTGTGTGTGTGTGTGTGTGCAGTAGTGATAGAGGAGAAGACTGGAAGGTTAGTTTTTAATCAATACAACTTGCTGACGCGGGGACTTTTCTACCTCGCTGGCTCTCTCTCTCTCTCTCCCCCCTGTGTGTGCGGGTGTCTCTCGGCCTCTCGCTCACTCGCTGCACTGCAGCTCCTCCCTCTGTCCTGAGAAGACTCAGAGAAGATGAAACTCTCACAGGCCAGACAGTGTGTGTGTGTGTGTGTGTGTGTGTGTGTGTGTGTGTGTGTGTGTGTGTGTGTGTGTGTGTGTGTGTGGAGTAATGTTACCACACAGTGGGCTGATGCTGACAGCTGTGATTCAGACTGTAGATACTCATCACACAGAGAGGAAGAGGAGAGTTAGACGAAGAGAACGATGGAGAGAAAGGGAGAGACTTTAAAGGATCAGTCTGGTGTTTTTTTCATTGTCAACGAATCTCAGATTCAGACTTGGAGCACGTCTCACACAACAGAGAGCGAGGTCTCTCCCTGTTGAGGTCGGATGCAGAGGTTTTGCAGCCTGATCCTTGTCCAGAGCCTTCAGTTCATTGGGCATCAAAGTAGGGAGGAAGAGAAGAGCCGTCTGCAAAACCACTGAAGCAGCATCTGTGGCTCAAAAGAAGAGAACCATAGGGAATGAAGCAGCTAGCTAACCACCTGGACACAAGCGAAGGTTTGATCGAGATCGAGAGTCACGTGGACGAGGGTGTATGATGCTGAAAGATGATTCCAGGAACATCGCTGAAGATGTGTCTACAAAAATCAGCAGATGCAGATGTACTCGGAGAAGTCGTCTTTTGAGAGACTTAGAAGGACATATAACTTGAGCACACGTGCTCTTTTACAGTATGCACAGTTAAAATCAATTTACTCTAAACTCCCCAAATAATATTGTGATTATAATCATGAAACAGAGACAGACAGACAGTTCAGGTCTGCAGCACTGAAGAGAGTTACTGTGTCAGGTTTGTACTGATCCTCTCCTCCCTGAATCCTAACACCCAGACTCAGTCCCAGTGGGAACAAGATTTAAGGGTTTCATTTTCTTCTGAGGGGTGGAAAAAAATATGGAGGGACCCGATGGTGATTTCCAAGTCTGTTAGAATGAGAGTTATACAATTAAAGATCCTCCACAGAACTGATGTCTCACTCTCCAGAGTAAATAAAAAATAGACCCCAGCTCCTCGGATCTCTGTAAACTGATCAGTACCTCTAACATCAAATCATATCGCAATTGCAATATCAGTCAAACTAATCACAGTTATATATTTTTGCATCGTTCACCCCTTCTCACTCTTTTTAACTGGCCACTAGAGGGTGCAAGGGATCAACAGCTGCTTCAGTTCGACATCTTGCTTCAGCTTCAGCGCATGTGGAGGTCATCTTAATGTTAATGTTGGTCTGCTCGTCTTATCTGACAGCATTGCAGTAGGTGCTTCACCATCTGTTGTCTGGCAGGGATCTGCAGTTCCACTACTTTAGTTCCCAGTTTTTTTGTGTTGCTGTGTTTTTTCCCTTTTTGTTGTTTGTGTTTAATGTGACAAATTTAATATAAAGTTTTTTTTTAATGAACATAAAGATGTTTATTTTTTATCCAGAATCTCCTGACAGTAAAAGTGATCTTTATATTCCACGAACGTCTCGCTACCACTAACATCTCTCTCTCTCTCTCTCTGATAGTGTTTCTATGTCTCTCACCCAGTCCTGAGTCAGCACTTCACACACACTCTCACACACACACATTTACACACACACTCTCACACACACACATTTACACACACACTCTCACACACACAGTGTGGGTGAGTCATGTGGTGGGCGTGGTGTTTTTACTGCATGTGTGTGTGTGTGTGTGTGTGTGTGTGTGTGTGTGTGTGTGTGTGTGTGTGTGAGCTTCACCTTGAAGACTGTGTGCAAATAGGACACAGAGACAGATAATGACTACACACACACACACACACACACGGGAAAGCACCCTCACTGCAACGTCTGCTCCTCAGATGTAACATAACCACACACACACACACACACACACACACACACACACACACACACACACACACACACACACACACACACACTTATTGATCAGGTCATGGCTGGCTTTTGTATAGTAGTGTGTATAGTGTGTGTGTGTGTAAGGTGTGTCAGTTGGCACGACAAGGTGCCAACTCCCTCCCTCCATCTTCGTTTCTACGGGCAACCGCCACCGTCGCTCACGGCAACCACCACGCTGACCCGTGTGGGCACGATGCCCACTCTCACACAATGCCAGTGCCATCTGCCCCCTACTCCCCAAACACACACACATACATACACACACATACAGGAATGCACAGACTGTCCAGTTGGTCACCATGGCGATGAGAGGAGGGACTGTTTACGGTACTGTCCCATGGCTCTCTCTCCAACAGAAGCCGAATGTCGACCGCCCAGGGTGACTTTTGTTCCTGCCTCTATGTGTGTGTGTCATTATGTTGATTTTATCTGTGTGTGTGTGTGTGTGTGTGTGTCCTGTTCAGAGGTCACACTCTTTAATGCAGCAGGACTTCCTGTCAATCTACACTCTGCCTTTTATTAACACACACACACACACACACACACAGGTCTATACTTGTGTGGACTCACTGACATTACGACTTTCCGTGGCCCCGATAATCTCGAACATAAACCTAAATCTAAGTGTAACGTGAAGCCTAAAACTTCAAAAAGCCTCAAAATCTTCTAACTTTCCAAGAATATTTACATTTTCCAGAATCACTCATACTTGCCGAATTTGAGACCTCAAAAACCAAAAAAAGAGACTTTCCTGCATTTTGGTGACTTTTAAAGAATGAAAATAACAAAATATTAAGTACACTGTAACAGCAATTTTTCTTTTTACTTTTTATTCTTGGGAAAGAATACAGAATTCACCACTTTTCCAAAAATATACTGACTTTCAAAAAAGTCCCCAGACTCCAAAAACGTCCCCACTTTTCCAAATTGTCTTCACTTTCCAAAACAGTCATTACTGTAAATAAAAAAATATTTTACCCATTCTAAAAACGTTCATGTTATTAAAAAAGCCTTTAACCTCAAAAATTGTCCTCACTCTCTAAAAATTTCTTTGCTTCGCCCAAGTTTCCTCATCTTCCAAGAGTGACCTCTAGTTCTAAAAATGTCCTCATCTCATTTAATGTCCCCACTTATAAAAATTGTCCTCTATTTCCATAAAAATCTCACTTTCTAAAATTGAAAAAAAATATAGTTGTTTGAAGTTCATCATTGACCTACGAGTTATATTTAATTCCTAAAAAGACGTCAGTTTTTCTAAAGGCAGGATTTGAGGAAAAGTCCTCATTAGTCCAGAGACAGAGACGCCGACGACAACGATGTCCCAAAGAGACGGAGGAAGAATAAATAACAAGAGTCTGTTTCTAACAGCAGTGACAAACACCTGGCTCATGTCTCCACCAGTGTGTCTGTGTGTGTGTGTGCGTGCGCTGGCCTGTGACAGAGTCAATAAATCGACAGCCTCGTTCACTGCAGGCCACCACACACACACACACACACACACACACACACACACACACCAAAGCAATCAAACATGTCTCGATTGTCAACACAGGACTCCCACCTCACTGTCATCCCCTGCACTGTGTGTGTGTGTGTGTGTGTGTGTGTGTGTGTGTGTGTGTGTGTGGGATGAGTTAAGTCAAGGCTGCCCAATCGTTACACTCTTCATAAATCAGCTGGCAAACAGACCCTGACCTGGACACACACACACACACACACACACACACACACACACACACACACACACACACACACACACACACACACACACACACACACACACTCAATAGCGTCCTGTTAAATGTGGATGGTGCGTTCACTGACCACCTGTTCTATAGTAAATTACAGTCTCGTAAAGTACTGCTTTCTCACGTTTCCCATCTTTGTTTACAACCACTGAGGCAATGCAAAATCCTGCTCTCTGATTGGCTATAATGTTGAACAGGTCAAACACTGGTCTGATCTACAGTTTAACCACTGTTATTTTAAACTGCAGGTAACCATAGCAACAGCACTGATGCTTAAGGTTCTGCTGACACAAAGATATGGAGGAACACTGTTGAACATTCCACCAAAACAGATCCAAACTAATACTGGTGTCCATAAACTTCTGGCCACATAGTGTGAGTTTGATCTAGGAGGACCAGAACACACTGACGGTGTGTGTGTGTGTGTGTGTGTGCGTGTGTGTGCGTGTGTGTGTGTGCGTGTGTGTGTGTGCGTGTGTGTGCGTGTGTGTGCGTGTGTGTGTGTGTGTGTGTGTCTGTGTGAGTGTGTGCTACCTGTGGCTGCTGAGGGATGTTAAAGCCGGGGTCTCTGGGTCCGACGCTGACGAACCGCTGGGCTGGAGATGAAGTGGGGGTGGAGTAGGCTGCACGACACACACACACATGAAAGTTTATTAACATCTGTGTAGTTTAGACATTTTCAGAGGTCATGTTGCTGAAAACTTTATCAAGAAAACTCCTGCAGGTCTTCAGCCTTTTAACTCGGAATGACTTGATACTCTCCCCGAGACCAAAGATCAAAGCCAATCAAGTCTTCATTTCCTTAAAACTCGATGCGTTCTGGTGCTGGGTGCTCTTCTCGAGTCGGTTTTCCACTGTTACTGGTACATCTCAATGTAGGCGGGACTCTCAGCTGATCGTCAGAGCAACGTAGAACATAGAACACGCAGGAACACTGAAGGATACCCCTTCCTTCTGAGATCCTTTCATCAGCAACCAAACAGAAGAATGTCTTTACTTTAGCTGGTTTTGCAGACTGACATTTTTTAAAAATCTGGGTGGGTTGATTAAAAAAAATGGTGGTCACAATTTGCTCTGTTTTGTTCAGCTCGACCGGAACGTTACCAGGTACCAGGAACCATCCACGACTTGTAACAGTGGAAAACTGAAAACGTGAGTACAGTCGAGGCAAGTCGAACAGTGGAAAACGACAGCAGTTTAAAAGTTTAGCATTTAACTCAAGACTTTCAGAGTAAAGACTTGAGATACTTATTACCTGCAAAACACTGACTTTACTTCACTTCTGTTAAGATATTTCAGATCGATATAAGTTTCATCTCTGTGGGTTCAGTTCATAAGTCAGTTTCACAACGATAGATTCGATCATTTCAAATTAAAAGTCAGACCTCAGACGTCTAAATGTTTAATCACTGAAAGTGAAACTGAAAGTGTCAAACTGTTCAGCTCTGTTCACTCTAGCAGAAAAAGTTTTTCCTCTGAGAAAATCCAAGAAATGACCAGTGACGGTGTCCACACTGATCAGCTGGTGTCACTGACTGTTACCATGGAAACAAGGCCTACAGTCCTGCCTTCGTCTGTTTGACGTTTTAGGTTTAAAACGAGCTGATCTTTTGTCAACTATTGAATGATCTAAGAGCAGAACACTACAGATGAGTCTAAAATCTGTTTGTGAAACCAGCACCGCATGCTTAGCTTAGCCTAGCTTAGCACAAAGAATGGAAGCAGAGGGAAACTGTTAGCCTAGCTCCGGGGTCTGCAACCCTTATGATCAAAAGAACCACTTTTGCCCAAACAAAGAAAAAAAAAATGTCTACAGCCACAACTATTTTTAAAATTTGCTGTATATGCTACATATTTTTTTTTACAGTTGGGGATGTAAGAATCACTTTATACTGTGAAAATAAAACAGTTGAGATGATTAAAAATTAAAGGCAACGTACTGGTACAGGTTTTTGAATTTTGAGCCTAAATCAAACTTTTTGACTTTTGAAATAATCTTTTAAAGGTTTTGCTGAGTGAGCTGCAAACCTCGCTTTAATTGAAAATACATAAAATATAAAACATCATTGACTTTCACATCAGTGCATTTACTCTCTATTTTTAATACATTTCTCTGGGAGGTTTCCAAAACTCAAATATTTAAGTTCATCTAAAGAAGAAAAGTAAATTATATCAACAAAAGACCAGTAGTTGGTAAAACTTTTTCCAAAACTTAGGATTTCTTTTATTTTTACAGGATAGAACTACTCCAATGATAAATGAAAATGAAAATTAAATAAAAAATATAAAATAAACGTTAGAAATGTTCATATAATGTTTTGCCAAAGCGACAGGGAGAGGAGCTACAGAGCGACATGTGGCTCCGGAGCTGCAGGCTGCAGACCCCTGGCTGAGCTCCATCAACACGTCTAAATCAGGAACAACACTGACACTCAGAACATGGACAGATTAATAAAGTTTTAAAGACTTTGAGGAATGATTAAGAAGATGTAGGTCAAAGTGATGACAAAGATTTATTTTCTGCTACAAATTAATTACATCTGAACTCCACTTCTGTCTCCAGGAATGAAAACAACCAAAAACAGAAACAATAAATAATAAAAATATTCATGTGTTGTTGATGAGTGTGAGTGAGGAGGATTAAACCTTTTGGCACAGACTACGTGTGTTTTTGCCAAACGACGAAAGGAATCGACACTAAAACCCTGAAGTCAAATATAATCTAAACACAATACGACTCACTGCTCACAGATTATGAATCATTTCTTTAGGTTTTTGAAGTAAATATTAGAGAAATAATTTAAATATTGTGTTATTTGTTCTGTGTTTTCCTTTGTTGCAGAGGCGTGTTGGCCTCCAGGGAAAAGATTTCAGTTAACATACACTAAACAGCATGATAAAAGTTAAGACAAATGATAATGTTATATAATCTGTGTGTGTGTGTGTGTGTGTGTGTGTGTGTGTGTGTGTGTGTGTGTGTGTGTGTGCACTCACTGGGCGAGGTGGGTGAGTTGCCTCCCCCCTCGGTGGAGGAAGTGGAGGGTGGCTTGGCGTCGACGGGCAGTGGGACGGGACGTGCCATCGGGGGAGGCGGAGGGGGAGGCAGCATGGGCGTCGGCAGGAAAGGGTTGTGGACCTTTCCCTGGGAGCTACCATTA
>NC_139323.1:41905144-41912644 GCF_056507025.1 Lutjanus erythropterus | reverse complement strand
CGAAACCACGACGTCTCAGTGTTTTCAGAAGAGTGCCTGGTATTTTCAGCTGGGAAAAAATGCAACAGGAGAGTGGAATCCCTATTGTTTCATAGCTCTTGTGAGCGAGCACATTTCCCAAAATGTCAAACTATTCCTTTAAATCAGTGTTGTGCCGAGTCTGCACAAATGTTACGAATTATAGAGCAGCAGGTAATATATCTTTTCTTTTCTTTTTGCACAAGTAAAAGACCACTCCCTCACCTGCACACACCTGGACCTGACTGTGATTGTCTTCTGGTGGCTTCTCCACAAATTCTGCTGTCAATGACAAAGTTTCAGACACTGTTTAACAAAACCACAGCTACTGTGTCTGAAGAATACTGAGGCCTTAAATGCCGATCAGTGAACAGAATGAAGGTCCTTCTGGCGCCCCCTAGAGAACGCTGTGTTCATTACAGCCACATTATCAAAGAACTGGATAGAACAAAAAAGAAAACTGATGATTAATCGTTTCTTAAAATGTAAAGTTCTCTCTGATCGTACAGACACTAAATTGATATTGATCGTCTCGTCTATCTTCCGGCAAGACAGCAAACAAGAGGATTTTCCAAAATGTCTGGGTCTTCCTTTAACAACGCAACAACAGTGTGTGTGTGTGTGTGTGTGTGTGTGTGTGTGTGTGTGTGTGTGTGTGTGTGTGCGTGTGTGCGTGTGTGTGTGTGTGTGTGTGCGTGTGTGTGTGTGTGTGTGTGTGCGTGTGTGTGTGTGTGTGTGTGTGTGTGTGTGTGTGTGTGTGTGTGTGTGCGTGTGTGTGTGTGTGGTATTGAGGACCGGCGGCCTGCATGTCGAACACAGAAGAAAGGTCCGGGATTAGTTCCACTTTGCAAATTGCCTCGCTTCACTGCCTCAGACACCCTCCTCCTCCTCCTCCTCCCCCCTCCTCCTCCTCCTCCTCCTCCTCCCTCCTTCCTCCTCCCTCCTCCTTCACTCCCCCCTCCATCTCTCCCCTGCCAACATTTCCTTGAAGAAGATATTTGCCATCAAGAGGTGGATTGATAAACGATAAGAAGGAGGAGAAGAACTCAAACGGCAGGGTACCGCAGGGGGAAGGAGGAGGAGGAAGAGGAGAATGAAGGATGGAGGGGTGGGGAGGGAAAGATTTGACCAAAGAGCAGGAGGAGGCAGAGGAGGGAGGTGAGGGAAGTAGGTGAGGAGGAGGAGATGAGATGTAGTTGGTCAGCTGAAGGAGGAAGCAGCAAAGCCTCTGATCACATCAGATTTCTGCCAAATGTCCAACTTGGCCTTCAACTGTGTATCATCCACAGTCTGGTCTTCACCTCTGGCTATTTTTACCTTCATGTCATCCATTCTGATGTAGCATCCCGATGCTAGCAGCTAGCCTTGCATAGCCAGACCTCCACAGATCTTTACAGCGCTGTTTCAGCACCGTAGAAAGGTCTGATTATCATTCTGAAATACGAGGGACAAAAACACTCTGGCTTGTTTGCACGTCTTCAACTAATCACAAACGTCTTGCGCGACACTAAGTCCAGGACGCAGCGACAGTACCCCTGCAAAATATAAATGCTTTGTGGGGAGTAACTTGTTTGCACATCTGGAGGCGAACTGTGGCATGAAGAAATGTTCACCTCCTCACAAAAGAGAAGGTAACAGCTGCTAGCTTCTTTACTTTTGTACCACTGGAGACCAGGTTATGATACCTTGATATTTTCGGCGTGTAGGTCACAGTGGTTGTTGTTGTTGTTTCCTGTAGCGACAGAGATACTGAACCACGCAGACGGCGGACACCATCTGAAATAGGTGGCTAACAGCAGGCTTAAACCAACAGTATACATCCAGTGAGTCAGACGAGCTATCAGCTAACCTACATCACTGCTGGATCAGTAATGTCCCATTATTTGGCCAAATGTGAATTTAATCACTTCATCCAAGATTTCATGGACTGTTTTTGTGATTGTTTACAGCTTAAAAAGCCTGACATCACAGCAGCTTTTCTAAAAGATTGCAACACACGTTGTGATGTTTTTAGGCTTTTTTTGGCAATGAAATTGCAGAAGCAAGTGAAATTCATGAAAAGTTGCACTCATTAAAATCAAAGGTAACTTGTTTCAGAGAGAACAAAGCCTCACCAAAAAGGTTCACAAGTACAAAAACTCTAAGATAATCTGCTTTATTTGTAGATGAAGAAGTGCACAGAACGTTGATAAATGTCAGTAACAAACCTGTTCTTTTCAGTACTTCTGACAAAATAAAAAAATAATAAAACAAACATTGACTGGGTTCATTAAGACGTACATGGACGATGTCAAATTTGCAGAAAAGTTGTGGAATTTGGACGAAATTGCAAGGCTGCGCAGAATTCACTGGGATTGGTTGAAGGTACAGGAGGAGACAGGAGGAGGAGAAAACACTGGGCTGCAACAAACAATTATTTTCATTGATTAATCTGCTGATTATTTTCATGATTAATTGTGGGGTCTATAAAATGAAAACAAAACAAAATTTCTCAGATCCAAAAGTGATGTCTTTTTTCTTTTAAAGAAAAGCAGCAAATGCTCACATTTAAGAAGCTGCAACCAGCAAATGTTTGACGTTTTTGCTTGAAAAATGACTGACATCATTAATTGATTATCAAAATAGTCTGCAACTAATTTTAAGTGCTGCAGCTCTAAAGTCACGACTGGCAAGAGAAGGGAGCAGAGGGAGCAGAGACGCTGACAAAGGAGATGAAGGAGGACAGTAAAACGAAAAGGGGAAGGCATGGTGGAGAGGAGGTGGGCAAAGAGGAGGAGGAGGATCCCAGGAAAAGCTTGTGGAGGAGGTAACAGGGAGATGTAGCGAAGGATAGGAGGTGAAAAAACACCAACTCAAACTAATCCTGTGGAATCATCTGGAGAAGATCCAGATGGAGGAGTCGCAGCGTCACTGAGGAGGATTAATGACGGCTGCAGAAACAGGAAGTGAGCCCACTCTACCTTTAAGCCCTGCGGGAGTTCAGCTGCTCCATCAGCTCACAAATCATTTTCAATCCTCTAATCTGCTCCAACATGAGCAGGATTTTCCTCCCACAGACTGCTGGAAAACATTCAGGAACAAACAACTCCTCAGCAGAGACGGCAGCCGCAGCTGGAGGACGGACTGACACGAACCAGCCGACTGACAACAACACGGCAGAGTCACAACCTGCTGAGGAGCCACACAACTTTCTGACCACAAGAACCTTTTGGGAAATCAGGAACCTGACCAGAATTTGAACTGGGGGAACTAAATTTAGCTCCCGGTCGTCACAGGTCTGTTTGATTCTGAACAGGCCTCAACACAAGACCCCAGCTGGTCTGGGTTCAGATCCTCTTCACAGAGCTGCAACGACTAGCCAACTGACAGATTAGTTGAAGTTAATCACCAACTATTTAGATAATTAATTAATTGATTTGAATCACTTTTTAAGAATCAAAATTGTTTTATTTAATTCTTTAGTCTGAATATTTTGGTTTGTGGACAAATGAAGATATGTGCAGATATTATTTTGGGCTTAGGGAAACAGCGATCAACACTTCTCACCTTCTGCTGACATTTTATGGACCAACAAATGAATGAATAATAATAAAAATTATTGTTATCTGCAGCCCCATGCTTCAGTCTGATTCTCTTTGACAGGGTTCCTTTGTATATCTGCAGTTTTTAGGTTTGTGTGTTGTATTTTTAATATCTGGGTGGATTCAAGGTGACTGCAGCCGTGCTTTGATCGAAATGTGTCGCAAACTTCAATAGAACTTTTAGTAAACTGGCAAAAGTAGATGCAAATGAAGTCTTGCTTCCATCTCTAACCGTTCTGTGATCATCAGGATTTGGTTCATCGAGATACGCAACAGGTGGCAAAACTCAATAAATATCCACAGAAAACACACCATCACGTTGCCAAACTATTATTTTAAACATTGGTATCTGCCCAGGATTTCACAGGTGGTGCATTGTTAATTATAGAGGCGTGGGCGCCATGAGGAGACTGTTGGAATGGAAACAGCTGATCAGTCATGTGACTTAAATCTTCACTGCGTCAGAAAAAGTGTTTCCACCTACCATGAAGAGCAGTAGCTCTTTGTATGAACAGAAAAGCCACCTAATGGAGCGTAAAAACGTTTTTTGCAAAGTTTTTTCGAATGTTGACGTTTCCACTGACCTTTTCTGATGTGACACTTCAAAAACACGACTTCAGTCAGCTGTGATCACGTGACACACTGTGACCGTTTTCCACCGCTGATGTTCACTACCTGCTGGAGCATCCTGATCAGATCTGACTGTCCTCCCTTTTGGATCGGGTCTACTTTTCTTTTCTCATTTTATGCACATCGAGTTCAGGTAGATTTTCTACACAACAGTTCTGGACCTGTGAAGACCTCTGGTTAGAACGTCTAAAAAAACCTTACCGATGGCCGCCATCGTAGAACCTGGCTCCACTTGCCCGTTAAAAGGAAGTTTTTGTTGGACTTGCTCCTGGTGGCTCTCTGTAATTTCTCCAGTACAGAGTTCAGTCTAGACCTGCTCCATATGAAAAGTGTCCTGAAATAACTCTGATGTGATTTGCACATTATATCAGCTCTGATTTCTCTGCCACTCACTAACTCAAGCCTCACCTGACCTCCCCCGCCTACCTGTACACCTCGTCTCACGTTTCCCATCAGCCCTGTGTATTCGGCCTGTTTCCATTCACTCTTTGCCAGATTTTCTCCTGTGCTTTTCCATTTTAGTTTTCCCGCCTTCTGTCCCAGCGGCCCATCAGACCTTTGCCCCTCTGTCTGACCCCTTTAGATAGTCTGCTGGTTTTATCTTCCTGACTTTGGACTTTTGAAGCAGAATATTTCACCCGCCTCTGATAAGTGGTAGCATTGTTCTAATAACTGGTATTTTTTTGAAGGAAACTGGTTTCTTTGATGATGCATCAGTGCAACAGATCAAAGTGTTGCACGTAGAAGAAAAGCAGGAACAACCTTAAACACCCTGATGAAGGTGAGTCTTAAACTTTTTATGTGTGTTACCTATCATTTTAAAATTCTTTTATTGGTTTTTAAATCACTACCACCTGATCAATCTGACGTGGTCCAGATATATGTCCCTAAGATCCTCTGAGTCAAAGCTCCTGATTGTTCCAGAGACTAAAAGACATTCACTGAGACTCTGGAACAGTTTGTCTGACGGCCTGAGGCTCGAAATCTTAAGACACATCTTTTTACCTTTGCTTTCTCCTGTTTTTAACTGATGCTTGTTTTATCTCGTCTTACCTTGCAATTTTAACTTTTATTTTATTTTATCCTTGCTTTGATTGCTTTAAAGGTTTTTTCTGCTTTCATGTTCAGCTGTTTGTGATGCATTTAATGCATAAATAAATAATGCTATATAAATAAGTTATTGTTATTATTATTATTATTATTATAATTATTATTATTATTATTATTATTATTAGGATGAAATGTTTAGAGAATAAAGCCAAGTGGGGCACTGCATTTTCATTTTGTTAATTTTGTCTCCAGAATCCAAATCACAAACTTTATAGATGCTAAATATAATATATATTATCTCATGTTTCATTTGTTGATTTTTCTCTTTTTTTATATATATATTATATATATATATATATATATGTATATATTTTTTTTTTTTACCATATATTTTGTAGAAACATCTCATATCTCATCTGAACTTACAGACAAAATTCATCCAGTAAAGGCAGAATTATGAACATTGACAAACTGATGACTGAATTTCAAATAAAAGAAAAACAGAAGAACAAATTTTGTCAGCTCACACACATAAACACACACACACACACA
Source organism: Lutjanus erythropterus (assembly GCF_056507025.1). Taxonomy (NCBI): domain Eukaryota; kingdom Metazoa; phylum Chordata; class Actinopteri; order Lutjaniformes; family Lutjanidae; genus Lutjanus; species Lutjanus erythropterus. Next base: position 41,906,813 of record NC_139323.1, on the reverse strand, counting down.
CACACACACACACACACATACACACACACACAGGCGGGCAGGAGTGTTTCTGTGTTGTGGGACCCTTTGAGAAATAAGACAATTAAAAAAAACAGTGAAGAAGAGGAAAAAGGAGGTTGGGAGTGGGCGGGGCTTGAGGGTCGGGGGGTTCAGGTGAGGAGGATGTACTCATAACACACACACACACATGCACACACAACCCTGCCTGCAGCCTTCAGGTGTGTGTCTGCAGGTACACAGACTCCTCTTTCTCTGCTCTCCTGCTCCTCTTCTTGACAAAACCCACAGCTACTGACAGGGGGAGGGAGGGAGGAGGAGGAGGTGAGTGTGTGTGTGTGTGTGTGTGTGTCTGTGTGTGTGAGGAGGGGGGAGGAGTGAGGGAGGTGAGGTGAAGGGGGTGGTGGTGGTGGTTTGTTGGGGTTGACTGGTTGAGGACCTCACCTCGAGGCCCGGTAATGACGGGCCGGTGATGGTGTGTGAAAGCCGTTCGGGGGGAAGAGGAGGAAGAAGAAGAGGAGGAGGTGGAGGCGGAGGAGGCGCCGCTCGGCGAAGGCACGGCGCCGCAGAAACCAGACTTCTCTGACTTCTTTAGAGCGCCGGCGGGCGACGGCATTCCTGCCAAGAACCATGATGATGAGGATGAGGAGCGGGTCAGTGGCAGCGTGTTTTTTATTTTTTATTTTTTTATTTTACATTTTTGTGCACCTCCAATAGTGGAGAGGAGACGGGGGGAGGAGGGGTGGAGGGGGATTGGGCGGGGTTAGGACAGCGGGTAGGGAGGGGGGGCTGACAGATTGAGGGACGGGGCTGCAGGGAGTCACAGGGAGAAACCAGTGCAGTGACTTCAGTTCATGTGATTTCTGTTAAACTGCACACCAAACTTTATTTCATTTTATTTTACAGAGAAAATCACTGCAGTTTAATCTACAAAATATCATTTTGCAATTATTTTGACTGAAACTGCAGATGTGATATGCAACACAATTAGTAGAAATGATCATTTTTGGATCAGAATTTAATTTTTAGTGAGAAAAAAATAAAATTGTGATGATGTGATATTTATTGAACCAAACACCACCTGAGAACCAAATTCAGATCATCTCTGCATCTCTGCAGCACCTCAACACTGTTTCCTCACACATTTTTACTTTTTCAAAAAATTACAATTTAGTTCTGGTTCTGCAATTGTGATATTACACTCCATGACCACGTTTTGATTTCTATAATTTTGCGATTACTCGTGCAGCTCAGGTTCTCACACTGTAAAGCTGAATGCTCAAATTAATCATTTTATTAGAGGGAAACAAGGTGCCTGACAACACAAACATTTTAAGAGATTAAAAAACTATTTCACATATTACCATATTAAGTGTGCTTAACTTGAAATAATGGGGGTTTATACTTAAAATGTATTCAGTTCTGTTATCTAGCTCCACATATTTACACTCTGATAACCTCCAACTTTTGAGTTTATGAACCCAAGAAAATTGTGTCAGCTGATTGCTTTGATTTTTTTGAGAACTGCTGACACGTTCAGGTTCAGGTTCAGGTCAGCGCAGCATCTTTCAGGGTTGATTTTATACTTTTATTCAGTTCATCAGTGACACAGAATGTTAGTGCAGAGTTCATACAAATGTTCAGGACTTTTTTTAATGTTGTGTCAAGTTTT
>NC_139323.1:41895144-41897644 GCF_056507025.1 Lutjanus erythropterus | reverse complement strand
TGACTACGTCAGAAAGTTACACTGAGGTTACAGTGAAAAGGACACATGAGACATTTGAAATGAAAAGTGTCACGATGTCACACTGATCTGACGAGTTGGAGTCGACGCAACAGAAAGCAGCTTTTTTAAAGACTCACTACATTTAGCTGAGTCTGTGGTTTGGATTCTATATGATCCTGTTTTACTTCCATCCAATAAAATCCAAACTTATTGTGTCTCTCATCTTCTGAACTGTCCAATGTGTGAAACAAAGTCTCCAGACAAAGCAATAAGATCAGTGGTAGGGAGGTGTGTGTGTGTGTGTGTGTGTGTGTGTGTGTGTGTGTGTGTGTGTGTGTGTGTGTACCTGGAGGAGGAGGTGCTGGGTAGCGGTCTCCTCATGGCTCCTGGACTCATGCTGTAGTAGGAGGAGCTGTCCAGGTCAGCCAATGAGAAATTTGGACCGGTGCCGGCCGCAATAGGAGCTGAGAGAGAGAGAGAGACAGACAAAGAGAGACAGACAGCATTAATACACACATTTCATATGAACACTTTCATAACCTCTGACCCGTCCAGGTGTTCCAGGTCTGATCCAGCAGCTCAGATACTGAACAACTTCAACTGGATCCTGAGGGGTCTCAAACTGCCGGGGACATGTCTGTCCCCCTGTCCCCCTTCCTTCAGCCTGCAGCGTGATGTCAAAAATATAATTCCACACAAACTTGAAATTTTATCCAAACTTTGCAACTTTTCCGCAGATTAAAACCAATTATCGTTGTTCACTGCGAGTTCCACCAATCACAGCAGTCGCCCGCGCAAACATCACGCCTCAATGAACCGACTCAGTGTTTTATTATTCACTGTATTTTTTGCATTTTGTTATTTTTTCACAGGTACTGAAAAGAATGATTGACATTTATCAACGCTCTGTCCACTTTTATTTCATAATTTTGTGCTCATTGTTTAAACTGAGTTTGAGCTCCAAAAAGATTTTGTGGAATACACCCCAGGTTACTTTTAATGAATTATATTTACAAAAAATCTCACCCTCCTTTTATCATTTTTACTTGCTCCCGCAATTTAATTTAATTCATGCATCGCAATTTATTATAGAAAAGCTGCTGTGAAATTAGGCCACAACAAGCCCAAAACCAGCCTGTGAAATCCTGGAAACCATCAACACGTTCAACACAAATCACACTGCCTCGACTTGTAGCTCTAACTATCACCAAGAAAAGAACAACAACATAATACTAAAGTGGAAAATCAGGGAAAAAAAATCAGCATCACACATTAACTGGATCTGTTAACACCACAGAGACGCCTGATCAAACCAAACCGCTGCAATTTAACACTGTTAATGTCACATGACTTCAACCATGTGACTTATATAATGTAGTTAAGGTCCAGTACACCTGTGCCTGGATCTCTCCACCAATCACAGATGTTGTTTTGAGAGTTGCTGACCTGTTCTGAGGACGCTGTGTTGACATCAGTCTTAAATCCGGTCTAAAACACCGTAGCTCTTCATCTCGGAGCTGAAACTCTTTCAATCAGAAAACGTCTTGATGATGTTCATCATTCCCATCAGACGTGATGATGAAGTTAATACTGAACTTTCTTCACTGGAGCACCTCCCTCTGCTGTGTGTTAACATCACACTGATGTGTTTTCATGGTCAGTAGTAACATGAGAGCAGTTAGAGCAGGATATCAGCATCTATCAACAAAACAAAAGTCTTCCTCTCAATTTCTTTTCTTTCCTTTCCTTCCCTCTCTGATCTGTCCATCTTCTGCCATTTACCCTCCTCCCTCTCCTTCTCTTCCTCTTCTCCTCTCCAGGGAGAGCAGATTCTGTACAAAGGCCTGCGAGGGCTTCACTATTAACGGAGAGACAGACGGAGAGACAGACAGAGACAGGGAGAGAGTCGGCTCTTTGTTGTCAAACGCTTCAATTTGAAAATCCTGCTGAACAAAGGCAGCAATCAGCTTCAAACCCGGACATCCGTCTAGCCCCTCGCCTCCAGCCCCCCCCCCCCCCCCCCCCCCCACTTCCATCCCTCCTCTTCATCGCTTTATTGACAGAGAGCATGATGGCGTGATGGGATGAAAGAAGGAGGAGGAGGAGGAGGAGAAGGAGGAGGAGGACTGACAGGACCTGGTGGGTAGTTTTGTGCTGAGCTCAGCACCGTGAGCTCGCTCCATCTATCTATCACTCTCTCTCTCTCTCTCTCTGTCTCTCTGCCCTGCAGAGATAGTACTGGCCAGAGAGAGCTGCGCACACACACACACACACACACACACACACACACACACACACACACACACACACACACTTGGTCATACACTTTTCCCAAGGTCTAGTACGTGGTAGTTTCCATCTGAACCTAAGTACAACCTGTATTAAACTGCAAATGAAGCAACAACTGCTGTTTAATCATTTATTGTGTATCAATATGTTTTAATAACACAACAACTGTGTGTCCAGGCACTTTTTAAAATCTGCTGAAATGTCTGTTAGC